>NC_081165.1:10199691-10507191 GCF_012432095.1 Onychostoma macrolepis | reverse complement strand
AATACAGCCTTGATGAGCCTCCGTTAAAAACAATTATTAATTAGGTTTATAATATAGGCCTAACACAATAGGCTATAATATCAAAACAAACTGAAGCATTTAAACTGGTAGAATAGAATAGAAAACAAACTGAAGCAAAACTTAAACTGAGCTCTGTAAGTGAAATATATATATATAAAAAAAAACCCTGAACACACACACACACACACACACACACATAAATATATATATATATATATATATATACACATCCCTATGAAGTGGTTTATTATGATTATTATAAAATTATGATAATTTTGTAGCCTATAATGGATGGTCTATATGATTCTGAGACCAAATGCAAGTTAAAAAAAAAAAAAAAAACTGTAACTTGAATAACTTACAAGTTGGTGGGTGGAAATGACTTATATCTGAAAAGAAGGAAATCAAATATCTTACATTTTTTATGCACTCCCACAAATCGGCAGCATTTCAGTCAAGCTAAAAACACCTGTACAACATTCATTGCATTGCTCTGTTTACATACTACTAAAAAACACTAATCAATTAAATAAAAGCTATTTCAATTCATTAAAAAAGAAAAAATAGTTTGACATACCGGAGTCAAAATCAACATCATATCCAGCATATGCCCTTTCTCCCATTTCTTCCCTTTCTCCCTCTTTGGGTTTGTCGGCCACTTCCACGTCACCTTCCTGTGGCTTCGTAACGACCATAGAGGTGAGGGGAGTGACAAACTGGTATTTCAGGGAGAGTTTGAGAGCTTCTTTCTTTTCATCCTCTTTCTCTTGTCCTTTAAGAAGCACCCTGAGACAGAAATAACGAGAGAAGACACATGGACATATGAGGTTTGCCGTTCGTTTTCCACTAAGTTTGATTCCTTTTGTATGGAATTGTTCCTTCTTCCAGGCATATACACTTTTGATACTGATTTGATCTTGAGAAGAGCTAGCTATATATATATATATATATATGGGTAGTTGAAAAATAAAAATTGTACTGTGTCCTATGGTGTAACAGCAAAAATGAAGAAAAAACAATTAACATACAAATAATATGAGAAAAATGTATCTTCATTCTAAGAGTTACAAATAGCATGAGAGAGGTCTATCTTCAATGTTAGAGGTGTTTTTTTTTTTTTTTTTTTTTTCCATCACACCATAGGACATATATATATATATATATATATATATTTGTGTGTGTGTGCACATGTCTGTGTAAAAATATATATAGACCCAAATGCATAAACTTACTGTCTCTCCAGAAGCTGCTTAACTGTAAGGTAGGCCCACAATCTCTGCATAAAACCTTCATTCTCAGGTGGAACTTCACTGGGGTCTTTTACAATTGTAGTGTCCTGATATGTCACATTGCTGCCTTTCTACTCGGAAATAATAACACTAGTGAATATTTTTATTAGGAATGCTGTCAGTACCACTTTCACCAAGAACTTTCTTTCAATACAAAGTGGTCGTAATTATAAACTCTTAAACAACTGGCCATCAATGATTCTAATATCAAATATGCTGACTTTGGACTGCTTAAAATTAAAAATACCTGCCCACACAATCCCTCCCCTAGTCCTATTTGATAAACACATAGAGGTTGTAGAGTGAAGATCTTACTGATACTGCGATGACTTCAGTTGTGAAACTCTCCACACTGTTGTCTGTTATTTGTCCTGACACCACAATCTCAGAGCCATTGAAGTACAAGCTAAAGCTGGTCTTGGTAAGGTTTGTCCCTCCTGGGTATTTAAGTTGAATATCAGAGAGGAGAGGGACGGCAACTTCTTCATAGAAGCCCTAAAAATCAAACAAACTTTAAATGCGCTCAAAGACAGAATCGTTCAGCATTAAAGATGAATTCTCAGCTGATCGTCTGTAGTCCACCTGCAGCTGTAGATCAGCGTCTGAATCTTCATAAATCCTCTGAGCAACTCCACTATTTTCCAGTGACATTTTTGTCAGGAAGTCAAAGTTAACATCATATCCAAAACCAAGACAATAGAGGGGAAACTTTGTCCCAATGGCCTTTTTCACATTGCCCATTATCTTCTCTATGCTGGTTTCACCTGTTTAAAAATCATAATTTGATGTTTTTGAGTTATTTGAGTGATCAGCAATGGATACATTAGGTAATTTCATATTTCTTATTGTCTTTCTCTCATACTGAAAAAGACTGAAAAAAATACAAATTGGTCATGATAATAATCCATTGGTCCTACAACCATTTCAATTAGGTCCAAAACCTTTTCTACAGGTCTGCTAATAAACCCTGAATATTATAGGATGACAGTTAAAATGTTTTATTGATGAAGCATGGCTGACTGAATAAACTAATACTATTATAAAACACCCTTTAGTTTGTGTTTGGCAGTGTGAATCTGTGCCTGAAGTGGGATCTCCATCAGTCAGCAGTATCAGGATGGAGGCTGTTCCCTCTCGTGGATGTCGATTGATCATGTCCACTCCTGCTAGAACTGCAGCATTTATGTCCGTGGCTAAAGGAAGACCAAACATAGTTGTGTCACTGTAAGGTACAACTTTCTTACTCCTTATGTATGTGCTCTAACTCACCTCCTCTATCTTTGATCTCCTTCACAAAAGACTTTGCATTCTTCAGATTTGCCTCAGTAGCTTTGAGAAGCTCATGTTTCCATAAGCTAACTTCGTGGTCAAAGGTGATCAATCCAAAGTGGTCATCCTCATCAAGATCACTTAAAATCCTTAGCAGTGCCAATCGAGTCTAAAGAATGACAGCACATCTGAAAGCTATTCTTTCTTCATTACGACTGCATACTCACATTACCAGATATGGACAGTTTGTTACTAACTTAGAACAACACCAAACTGATTTCAGTAGAGGAAACTCTGTTTGATTAACAATCAAAAATCTTCTACAAGACTTTGACCATCCACCAGTATCCAATGAAATTTTTTACCTGTTTTATTTTTCTGCCTCTCATAGAGCTACTCTGGTCAATGATAAACACCACATTTTTGGAAATACGTGGAACATCAGAGGGTGCAAAGTAGTGGACGAAATAGCCATTTGATACCTTAGAGAACAGAAAAATAAGTACATTCTGGACTTTTTGCATTGCAAAAAAATTTAAAATAAAAGTACCATGATTTCTCCATTAGGATTTTGTCTGTTGACATCATATGTTACAAGCAGGTCTCCATTCAGCCCATTTTCTCCACAGCTTTTACACTTGGTCTGTTGATCTCGAGAGGGATAGAAGGTCACCCATGCCTGAAATCATCAGTTTGGTCATCTGGTAACTTTATTTGAAGTGCATGAGCATATTGAGAACATCTAAACTGTGTTTTAACCCTCATTTGAGCTCTTACGTCTTTGTCTGCTCTGGTGGTTTTGATGGCATTGCCCAGATCACCGGTGCTCAAATCTCCTTTCACCTCCAAGGAGGAAATTCCTGGTTTCTCTTGGATGTGTACGTCCATCTAATGTGAGGAAAAGAACATATTTTTATGTATCCATTAGAATTCAGTGATTAGATAATTAGATATTGTCCATCAAAACTGATTATCTATTTCTTCTTTGTTTCCTCTTCTAATGTACCTTGAAGTCAGCCACCGGCTGCATCGGTTGGGCATTGATGAGTAGCTCATATTTGCCGAGGCGACGCTTTAGCAGTTCCTCGTAGGTCAACTCAAAGGTCACTTTACTAAAAGCAGCCACTGTCACTGAAGTTTTAAAGTCCTCTAAAGTCCTTCCAACAGATCTGAAATATAAACAAATCCCAGCATATTACTAAACATACAAATACATATTTTACGGATTTTAATTAAAAAATTCCAGTACTTGACCAGTCCAGCACTTTGTCCTCGAGATACTGCTCGATTGTATTGCTGCTGAGCTTCCTCTTTTTCTTTCACAACTCCATCATATGTTTTTCCCTCTATAACCCTGGAGAAATTAAAAGAATAAACTCAATTAAAAGTTCATTTGTTAGCTAGCTTGTCTTCATACGAGTTTGCAGACACGTTTAGAACATTAATGTAATTAAGAGTACTGAATTTCCCTACATTCTGAATTTGCTGATGAAGGCATTCTTGGGAATCTTGACCTCAAACTGGATCTCTTGAGATTCATTCAGTGTGTTCGCAACACGGCTTGTGATGACTGTTGTGGCGTAGCGACTGGTGACCGTGGAGTTGATGTAGAAGCTGTATATATCCACATTTTGTTTCTGATAAAACACCAGAAGGTACTCCTTAATATATTTGCAGGTAAGTCTAATTTTAACTCAAACCAGAGGTTTATCATTTGTGACCCTGGATCACAAAACGTGTCTATTAAGTGTCTATTTTTTCCGAAATTGAGATTTATCATCTGAAAGTTGAATAAATAAGCTCTCCATTGATGTATGGGTTGTTAGGATCGGACAATATTTGGCCGAGATACAACTATTTGAAAATCTGGAATCTGAGGGTGCAAAAAAATCTAAATATTGAGAAAATCGCCTTTAAATTTGTCCAAATGAATTCTTAGCAATGCATATTACTAATCAAAAACGACGTTTTGATATATTTACAGTAGTAAATTTACAAAATATCTTCATGGAATATGATCTTTACTTAATATACTAATGATTTTTGGCATAAAAGAAAAATCTATAATTTTGACCCATACAATGTATTTTTGGCTATTGCTACAAATATACCCCAGCGACGTAAGACTGGTTTTGTGGTCCAGGACCACATTTGAACTTAACTGAGCGTTCACACAGCGCTGAGGAATGGGTAAAAACAACATCGATTCACTGATTTGGATTTGAATCCGACACTGACGAGCTGCGCTGCCTGTTCTTTCAACTTGATAGAGCGTCTTAAAGCTCAAAAGACGCCCGTATAGCGCATATTTACTGTAGCCTACATGGAAAACAATTATAAAGCAGCGTAGTGGAACACAAAAGCGCGTTCTTTGTGAACGGCTGACTGGATTGTGCACACTTACTCCTCCTTTTTCGCGTGGGATTGTTTAAATATTTAACTGCTCGTAAATGACACGGAGAAAAGGCCTTTGGACTAAAAAACTAATTCGACTACTGTAGCCTACGTCACAGTGTAAACTATTGAGAAATAGATAGTTTAGTAGAGTCTAGTAGCTTTCAGTCAACAGTGGTTCTGTAGAAGAAGAAACCAATAGAGAAACCAAACAGCTTTTACTTTGAATATTTATTTATTAGATTTTTTGAACAAGGAGTAAACTATCACACACATATTAACACAAGCTTAATTAACAGAAAATACCTCGATTGTATTGGCCCAGATGAAGATGTTATTTATCTGGCCAAGAAATAAGATGAAGTTCTGATTTTTATCTGACTGAGATTTTTTTTTTGCCTTTTATTTGATAGGACAGTAGGTAGACAGTAAACGAAGTTGGAGAGAGGGGACGGGATCGGGAAAGGTCCGCGAGCCGGGACTCGAACACGGGACGCCCGAAGCGCAACGGCGCTACATATCGACGCGCTGCCAACGAGGCTATCGGCGCCGACTGACTGAGATTTTTATAACAGTATAGCAGACTTCTAAATACATATAATGCCAGTTATCACGCTATATCTTCCAATTATATGTCTTAGTAAGATAATATTTAAATGCTTAGTTTCATTATCAAAATCCTGTAGTTTTAATTGTGGTGCAAAATATATAATGCAATGCAATACAATGATGATTGAGAGATGAACAAATAAAAATCCCCCAAAAGCCTGTTGTATTTGATACTTGCATTTTAACATGATTTTTTTTTTTTAACAAATGATGTAGATTATCAAATAAACCTAAGTAAACTTTTCCTCTATCTGATTTTGTACCCTAAACACATTGACTGATATGTTATTTGACCCTCACCTTCTTAACAGGACCTGAAGAGGCTGAGATGAGAAAAACACCCAAGAGAATCAGCTGGAGAGCTGCTCGATCCATCATGACATGCACAGGAAACAGGCCACACTGCCTTTAAGCTCATGTCCAATTTGTGCTATTGGCTATTATTAACCGCCTAAAGAAACCTCCCCCTTTTTTGTAATCTTGAACCTCACATAAAAGCAGAATTTGGATGTGGGTTCAACATTAGTGTCCATATAAAAGTCCCATTGATGTGAAGGTCACAGTGTACTTTAACCGATTTTCTGTGGCTTCTTGGCTCCTTGTCATAATTTTACTCTTAGTGATAAAGAAAACATAAAAAAGTAAGAATAAGAAGTATATGAAGCACTTAGTACGTATACATTGTGCTTGTTTTAAGATTATAGATGCTGCTGAGCTTGTATTTTTGTGAGTTTTTACTTCTATCAGCATTTGATAAGCTTCTATTAATGTTTCCCAGTTTCAGAATTTCCAAGTATTTTGAATTTTCCCATAATAAACGGACCTCAGTTATTGTGAATACATAGGTAAAAGCATTTTGTTAGATGTGTATTATGTGTTGAATATATTTTGCTTTTAGAATTCCACATATTTTGGAAAAACAACCTTTTCAACTTCACTTTTGAATGGAGTATCATCTGAGAGGTTGTCGAGATGAAATACATAAGAGGTTTTCAGTTCAAGTTTCACTTTCCGAAAACAGAGAGTGCTGCATTATTATGTCTGTCCCAGAGGAGGAGTTGTGCAACCAGGTGGCACTTTGCACAGATATTCTCTATTATTAAGCACTTTCTTGGCATGGTATCTCTATTTATATAAACTATGATATTATGCAATTTATTCTGTTCTATTTTTTGTGCTATTCTATTCAGTGTTCTTAATAGGGACATACAGTATAGGGAGGCTGTCACAGACAACAGACTTCCTTAACCCTATAAAGCCTACTGTATCATATTTAATATGCAATTTTACAAGGCCTCTAAATTATCAACATGATGAAAATTTTGCAAGTAAAATGCCTTTTAGTCTAATTACAAAAAATGTCTCCCTTTCAGGTTCTGGTACAGTATGTGTTTTTGCTGTAAAATCCTTAATGATTTTTAAAAAGTAAACTTAAGAATAACTTTTATATTGTTAGTAATATTTCAAGATGATCACTTACAGGACTGAATCAACTTAGATTTACTTTATCCATACATGATTTATTAGAAAAACCATGTTAAAATCATCAAGGATTGTTTATTTGTTTATCACTCAATCATCATGGTATTGCATTGCATTATATGTTTTGAAATTACAGAGCTTTGATCATAAAAACTTAGTATTAAAATATCAGCTTACTAAGACGTTTTATTAGGAGATATAGAGTGACAACTGATATTCATGTGGATTTTTATGTTCATATGCATTTTTATGATTAAGTTGTCTGCTATACTGTTATTATAGTGTTAAGAGCTCACAGATTTACATTAAGCTATCATAATTTGGCCATACAAATAGCCTATCAGCAACTGTACAAAATTGCACATTTTTGCTCAGCTTGAGCCTCAAAAAATGTTTTTTTCCTCAAATATGAACTCTATATTCTCTTACATCATATATGAGCCATACAAGCCATTTTCCTAAACAATTTAAAGGTTCAATAAACTCTTCCATTTGGGAAAAATATTACAAATATTATTATAACTTTTATTTAACCAGGAAAGAAAACTCACCGAGATTACAATCTCTTTTTCAGAAGTGTCCTGGCCAAGATAGGCGGCCCAAGTTGACAAATACATATAACAAACAATCGCATGCAATACACAAAATACTAGGCATAATATATGCATAATATTTTTTTTTTTTTTTTGCTACAAATACAGCCATTAGAAACATTTGCAAATCTCCAAGTCTTTCTCCAAATCACATACAAGTGTTTTAAAATATCTAATAGGCACCAACTGATTTAAGGGCAGCAAATTTAAAAGCCTGTGGAAGAAAATTCATTTTATGCTAACTTTTATAGTAAGTAGACTTTTCATATGTTTATGAGAATATGTAGTGCAAAACTTTTCTGGTATGGCTGTGTAGAAATAAATGGGTCTGCGGAGCTGGTTTTTGAATGGACTGAGACCTGAGATTGCGCAAGCAGTGAAAACCAGCTACACTGAATGGAAAAACGGACGATTATCCTCTGTTCTAGCACATGCTTTGCATGCAGAAGAACAGCAGACAGCAAAGAAGGAAAGAGCTAAAGCAAACACTGACAAAGATTTACAGCTGGCCTCAGTGCAAGCTGTCTGGAGGCCGGGGGCCGTCAGCAGACGAAAGGGGGGAGAGATAAAAGACGAAGCGAGAGATATTCGAATGGGGCTGGAAGAAATTCTGAGAAGCGGGCCTGCTGGATCTGCGAAACTGGTGATCATGAGGTCTACAAGTGTACCAAATGCAGACTGTGCAAGAAAGATGGTCACTGGGCCAAGGATTGCCCAGAAAACCAGCGAAATCAAAAAGCAGACTGAAACAAGGATGGTGGAGAGCAGCGGGGACGAGCGAAGGGGAAGCAGTCTCCGAGAGCCACTGAAAAGGGAAGTGAAAATTCTTTAACCACACACACACACACACACATACACTGATGTATATACTGCTCTCTGCAATGAAGAAAAAGCTTGCGTTTCTTTGTGTAATTCTGATCTGAATGATGAAAATTCTGATGAATGTTTAATGATGTACAAAAGTGAAGCATTTAAGAAAATGCTTAAATACCCCATGCTGGTGGAGGGGGTAATAATTGAGTTTTTAGCCAATTCTGGGGCTTCGAGGTCATCTATATGACCATGTGACTTGCCATGTCAACTGTCATTATCAGATGAAACAAATGAGTCTATTTCTGCATTAAGGCATACAATTTTTGAAAGATTCACAGTGCCTCTAAATTGTGAAACAGAGGGGGGAAGAGTGCTGAAACATGCATTCATTTATTCACCAAAATGCCAAAACTTTGAGTTGTGAGAAGATATTTTGGACAGAAAATATGTGTGCTGTTTCAGTCAGCCTGACAGAAAAACAACTTGTTTTCCTAATGCCAGAGTCTGTGCCTCATTTATCACTCTCCAAGGCCATAGAGCAGACATGGGCAGAGATGGGGGGGTTTGTGAAAAACTGTGCTGATGCTACAGACTGGTGTGAGATGAGCGCTGGTGTGAAACACAGCGAAAGTCTAGGAGCATTTATGTCAGAGTGCAAGCACGAAATTGAGGTAGAGAGATATGTGGTACCCACTGACAAAAGCTCCAAGGGAAATCACTGCATGACAGACATTTGTGCCTCAGAAATTCATCCAGCTTTAGCGGATGTGCCATCCGAGCTGTGGGCAAAGCATAAGTATGATGTGGGATTGATTAAAAGATGTGAACCAGTTGTAATCACCCCAAAATCTTATTACAGGCCGTGTCAACACCAGTATCCCCTGAAAAGAGAGGCAGTACTGGGAATAAAACCAGTATTTGACTCACTTTTAAAGGAAGGTATAATTGTCGAATGCAGTGATTCCCCAGTAAGAACCCTAATCTTTCCTGTGAAAAAGATAAGAGACAAAGGTCAACCCACGGAGTGGCATTTTGTACAGGATTTACAGGCAGTAAATGCAGCTGTCAGACAATGGGCTCCATCAGTTCCAAATCCATATACGATTTTGTCACAAATACCACAAGATGCAACATTCTTTTCAGTGATAGATTTGGCTAATGCATTTTTTAGCGTGCCAGTGGATAAGAACAGTCAATTTTGGTTTGCATTAGAATTTGATGGCAAAGGCTATACATTCATGAGAATGAGTCAGGGGTACTGGGATAGTCCCACCCTCTATAACGAAGCACTTAGGAGAAGTCTGGAACCTTTGACCCTGACAGCTGGAACTGCTTTGCTTCAGTTTCGTGGATGATTTGTTTCTGGCTGCTAGAGATGAGCCCACGTGTGTGGCTGACACTGTCACCCTCCTGCAGCATTTGGCTCGGGAGGGCCACAGAGTCAGCTTGTTTAAATTACAGTTTGTAAAACAACAAGTTACATTTTTGGGTCATGTCATAACACCTAGCAGCAAATCCCTGTCTGACAAAAGAGTTGAAGGCATTAAAAATGTACCAAAACCAATCACAAAGAAGCAAATCATTTTTGGGAATGTGTTCATACTGCAGAAAGTTTATTCCAAATTATGCAATTCTTGAGCAGCCTCTGAGAGCCCTAACAACAGGGAAGGGTTTGAAGTCATGTGACAAAATTGAATGGACAGGGGAGACAGAAGAGGCATCTCTGGTGCCAACTTTGGGCCTACCGGTACCAACCAAGCCTTTTGTTCAGATGGTAGATGAGAAAAATGGATTTATGATTTCTGTGTTATTGCAGCATCATGGAGATAAACTGCGACCTGTGGCTTATTTTTCAAGCAAACTAGATCCAGCTGCAGCAGGCCTGCCACACTGTTTGAGAGCAGTGGCTGCTGCTGAACAGGCCGTAATGGCGTCTAGAGAATTTGTAGGTTACTCTGATCTGATATTGAATGCGTCACACGCTGTGTCCATGATCCTGCAACAGAAAACATTGCATTTATCAACGGCTCGGTGGTTTACGATACCACACTATCTTGCGTGATATGCCGAATATCACTGTTAGACAATGCTGCTACCCTCCTTCCGACGCAGGAAGATGGAGAGGAGCACCATTGTTGTCTAACTGCGCTAGAACAAGTGTGTACATCGCGTCCAGATCTTTCTGATGTACCACTTGAAAACTGCGAAAATGTCCTCTTTGTGGATGGCTCAGCTTACAAAGATCCATAAACAGGCCAGAATAAAGTTGGCTATGCGGTAACAACTGAATTTGAAGTCATGGCTTCTGGCTGATGCACTTTGGAGCACTGTGGAAACACAGAAAATTTTTAAAGTCAGATGGGTGCCCAATATTAAATGCTCCTCTTGTGGCAGCTTTACTGGAGGCCATTCCACTGCCAGACAAAATAGCCATTTGCAAATGTTTCGCACACACCAATAACAAAGATTTCGTATCAACAGGAAACGCCAGAGCAGACACGGCAGCGAAGGCCGCAGCGGCTAAGCAGACAAAAGAAACCGTGCACTATGTTATCTGAAAATAACCCAGACATTTCCTCTTTTTTACAGAGCACGCAGGCCTTTGTCTCAGGGACAGGGAAGTACCAGTGGGCACAGTGTGGCTGTAAATTGAATGTGTCTGGATGAGCTGTGATGGCAAGCCTTGTTTACCTCGACACTTCTTTCCTCATTATGCTAAATCGATACATGGGAAAGACCATGCATCGAAAGGGGGAATGGTTACACAAATGAAAGAATTGTGGTTTACAAAGGGTTTACAACTTTTGCTGAAAATTGTAAAAAAAAAAAAAAAGTATTTTGCAACACCCACAATGTGGCGAAAGGGATACAAATGTCTCAAGTGTCCCAACCGCCTGCAACAGGCCCTTTTGAACATCTACAAATGGACTTATCGAACTGTCCCCATGTGAAGGGAAGAAATATTGTTTGGTGTTGGTGGATATGTGGTCCAAATGGGTCGAGGCTTTCCCAATGTGGCGTGAGAGAACGAGGGCAGGCAAGATTTTATATTTCAGATACAATGGGAACTGAATAAGAGGCCAGTTTCACCCCGACTACGCCACTATAGGAATTCCACCCATAGAATTAAAATGAACCACCTCCAGAGGCATACACAGATTCGCGTCACCAGTTAGAGTCAGAGACAAGGGTAACAATACAAAAGTGATCTCTTTATTGACAAGTTAAGAATAAAAACAAGGTTAAAATAAATGCTGAAACATCAGTTTCAGAACTTCGGCCACTCAGAGTTCTGAAACAAATCAAGGGCCAGGGACTAGAGCTTACCAGGAGAGGCGGATAGTCAAGCCACACTACCCACAGGTGAATCACTGTACACACACACACACCCAAATGTTAAGACAAGTCACTGCACATGGTGAGGAAGATACCGCCACCTAAAATAAAATCAGTTCTCTGCCCCTGGTGCTCAGGCCCTGCCACGACAAAGAGGGTACACATCAAATAAACAACCGCTCCGGGAACTGGTGGGTTAAGAACTCAATCAGTCAAAAAGAACAAATCAAATAAACCTAATTTTACAAACGAGTCAACAAATAAATAATTACTTGAAACAAGACCACAGTTCCAACAACATACAAACATAGAAAAGAAAATCAAGGAAAACAAAATACAAACTTTATAAACTAATTAAATAAATAATTCAAACTTCAGAAACAAAAAATAGAATTACGACTGAGAAAAGGGTCCGTGTAGGTCCGTGTACCTTCGGATAATTCGTTTTTTGATTTAATATTGAAATCTGAAAAATGAAAAAAAACGCCACCTTTTTCGTTTTTCATTTGTTCAAACAAAACGAAAAATCAAGAATTCGGCTTCATTTTTCGTTTTTACTTTCAGGGACAGAAAAGGGATAAACTACTTGAATATTCGATCTCTACAAGTGGGCGGAGTGAAACGCCCCTCTCCGCTGATTGGTCTACCAAACATTACAACATAATAATAGTCATAAAAACATAATAAAAGTCCTCCGCTACTATGTATTCTTAAAGTGTTTATTTCTACTACATTTGATCTCTTTCTCTTCAACAAACAGCCAGATTAAGGAATGGCTTGACACAAACAATACCGAGGCAGAGCCTAGACAGAGATTTCTTTTGTGTAGGCTTAAATTCTGCAACCTACCCCTGAAATCTCATAAATATTAATTTAATTCGTACCTGCACACACAACTACCTACTAGCCTACATCTTTGGCACGGCCGCCTGATTTATTATAGCTAACCACCCTGCTGAAAAAAACAATAGAACCCTGCCCAAAACACAATAGAAAATGTAATGGATTTAATGGTTATGATGGGAATTGTATTGGTGTTAATGGAAACTATAGTGGTGTCTACTGGTATGTGATAGATTCTATTGGTGGGATGTTAAATCCTATTGGAAAAATGCCCAAAACACACTACAAAAAGGAATTTTGTAATGGTTTTACTGGAAAAAGCTAATGGTTCATAATGGTATTTTAATGTAAACCACTGGAATTTCTGTGATGGTTTCTAATGGGCTTCTATTGTTTTTTTTTTTTAGTAGGGCACCTATTAAAATCTGTGTGGCAAAACTGCGCAACGTATGGGAAGCCAAACAACCCAAAAGTGGGAGAAACAGTGCGATATTAAAGAGTTTGCGCCGCTGTCCTGTCATAGGCTCAATGGACCGAGCGGCACGACCGACTCTACAGCGCAGGGAGGACGTGTTTGCTAGCGCCACCGAACTGACAGCGCAGCGCGAACATAAGAAGTTCGTATTTTTCCCTGCACGTTAACATAATGAAGATCAGTATTAAGTTAATAACCCTAAAATAAATGCAGTGCAAAATTCAAAATACATCATATTGAATTTACATACAATTTACAATTTTGAAAAGAGTTTGTTTTAAATCAATTAATTAAATTTTATTTATTTATTTATTTAATATGTAGCGTGAGAAAAGCCTGACCAACGTAGCCATTATATAAAATTGCACTGTTAAAGTTAAAGAACATTACCTTGGATGTTCCCTGGTCTTTAGAGACCAAAAAAAATAAAATAAAATAAAAAAATTCCCTGGACCACAAAAAGCAAGGGTATGTTTGCAGCAATAGCCAACATTGTATGGGTCAAAATTGTCAATTTTTTCTTTTATTCCAAAAATCATTAGGATATTACTGTAAGTAAAGATCATCCATGAAGATATTTTGTAAATCCCCAAATAAATCAAAACTTAATTTTGATTAGTAATATATGCTAAGAACTTCATTTGGACAAAAGCGATTTTCTCAATATTTAGATTTTTTTTTTTTTTTTTTTTTGCACCATCAGATTCCAGATTTTCAAATTCAATTTTTGGTTGTTTGGCTTCCCATACAACGCACTGCAGCGCGGAGATTGTATTAGCGCAGACCACTATAAATGTATTTATTCGTGTTAAAACCATGGCTAATTTTAGTAAGGGAACATGGAAACTCAGAGAGTTTATTCCAAATTATGCAATTCTTGAGCAGCCTCTGAGAGCCCTAACAACAGGGAAGGGTTGAAGTCATGTGACAAAATTGAATGGACAGGGAGACAGAAGAGGCATCTCTGGTGCCAACTTTGGGCCTACCGGTACCAACCAAGCCTTTTGTTCAGATGGTGGATGAGAAAAATGGGTTTATGACTTCTGTGTTGTTGCAGCATCATGGAGATAAATTGCGACCTGTGGCTTATTTTTCAAGCAAACTAGATCCAGCTGCAGCAGGCCTGCCACACTGTTTGAGAGCAGTGGCTGCTGCTGAACAGGCCGTAATGGCGTCTAGAGAATTTGTAGGTTACTCTGATCTGATATTGAATGCGTCACACGCTGTGTCCATGATCCTGCAACAGAAAACATTGCATTTATCAACGGCTCGGTGGTTTACGATACCACACTATCTTGCGTGATATGCCGAATATCACTGTTAGACAATGCTGCTACCCTCCTTCCGGCGCGGGAAGATGGAGAGGAGCACCATTGTTGTCTAACTGCGCTAGAACAAGTGTGTACATCGCGTCCAGATCTTTCTGATGTACCACTTGAAAACTGCGAAAATGTCCTCTTTGTGGATGGCTCAGCTTACAAAGATCCATAAACAGGCCAGAATAAAGTTGGCTATGCGGTAACAACTGAATTTGAAGTCATGGCTTCTGGCTGATGCACTTTGAGCACTGTGGAAACACAGAAAATTTTTAAAGTCAGATGGGTGCCCAATATTAAATGCTCCTCTTGTGGCAGCTTTACTGGAGGCCATTCCACTGCCAGACAAAATAGCCATTTGCAAATGTTTCGCACACACCAATAACAAAGATTTCGTATCAACAGGAAACGCCAGAGCAGACACGGCAGCGAAGGCCGCAGCGGCTAAGCAGACAAAAGAAACCGTGCACTATGTTATCTGAAAATAACCCAGACATTTCCTCTTTTACAGAGCACGCAGGCCTTTGTCTCAGGGACAGGAAGTACCAGTGGGCACAGTGTGGCTGTAAATTGAATGTGTCTGGATGAGCTGTGATGGCAAGCCTTGTTTACCTCGACACTTCTTTCCTCATTATGCTAAATCGATACATGGGAAAGACCATGCATCGAAAGGGGGAATGGTTACACAAATGAAAGAATTGTGGTTTACAAAGGGGTTTACAACTTTTGCTGAAAATTGTAAAAAAAAAAAAAAAGTATTTTGCAACACCCACAATGTGGCGAAAGGGATACAAATGTCTCAAGTGTCCCAACCGCCTGCAACAGGCCCTTTTGAACATCTACAAATGGACTTATCGAACTGTCCCCATGTGAAGGGAAGAAATATTGTTTGGTGTTGGTGGATATGTGGTCCAAATGGGTCGAGGCTTTCCCAATGTGGCGTGAGAGAACGAGGGCAGGCAAGATTTTATATTTCAGATACAATGGGAACTGAATAAGAGGCCAGTTTCACCCCGACTACGCCACTATAGGAATTCCACCCATAGAATTAAAATGAACCACCTCCAGAGGCATACACAGATTCGCGTCACCAGTTAGAGTCAGAGACAAGGGTAACAATACAAAAGTGATCTCTTTATTGACAAGTTAAGAATAAAAACAAGGTTAAAATAAATGCTGAAACATCAGTTTCAGAACTTGACCACTCAGAGTTCTGAAACAAATCAAGGGCCAGGGACTAGAGCTTACCAGGAGGCGGATAGTCAAGCCACACTACCCACAGGTGAATCACTGTACACACACACACACCCAAATGTTAAGACAAGTCACTGCACACGGTGAGGAAGATACCGCCACCTAAAATAAAATCAGTTCTCTGCCCCTGGTGCTCAGGCCCTGCCACGACAAAGAGGGTACACATCAAATAAACAACCGCTCCGGGAACTGGTGGGTTAAGAACTCAATCAGTCAAAAAGAACAAATCAAATAAACCTAATTTTACAAACGAGTCAACAAATAAATAATTACTTGAAACAAGACCACAGTTCCAACAACATACAAATATAGAAAAGAAAATCAAGGAAAACAAAATACAAACTTTATAAACTAATTAAATAAATAATTCAAACTTCAGAAACAAAAATAGAATTACGACTGAGAAAAGGGTCCGTGTACCTTGCGTTCATTCGTTTTTTGATTAAATATTGAAAATAGAAACATGAGAACACGGCACCATTTTCATTTTTCGTTTTGTCAAAAAAATGAAAAAACAAGAAATCGCCTTGATTTGCCGTTTTACATTCAGGGTAGAAAATGGATAAACAGCTCGAATGTTCCATTTTCAAGTGTGGAGGAATGAAACGCCCCATTTCACTGATTGGTCAAGCAAAATGAAGCGGTGCCGTCATCATGTCGTCTTTAGTACTGTGTAACAGAAGACGAGTCCTCCGCTGTTAAAGTGTTTATTGCAACTCCTGCATGTCATCTCTCTCATCAAACAACCAGACTAAGAAATGAACGGGTTTACTTCTGTGTAGGCATAAACTCTATATGGCAATTATTAGGTGCTTATTGCAGAAATATGTATGTAGCTCGGATCTGCAGCTACATTACCCTTTTAGTCTATTTCTTTGGCGCACCGCACATTTTATTTAGCTGTCCAGTTATCAAAATCTGTGTGGCAAGGCTGCGTGACGCACTGGACAACACTGGACGAATGCATTTACTTTATAGTGATGCAGAGCAGTATTGATTTTAGTATATCCAGCAGTCATAACTTTTATTTTAGACAGTACAGTTTCATTAATAATGAGTATAAATTGATTTAATTTTAGACACAAAACAGTCTGTTTTATTTGACTTAAAACACAGGCGTTTCGTTCTTGAATGAATCCGAGTCTTTGAATGAATCGTTTGAGTGAGTGGTTCAATGACCCATTTGCTTTGCTCCTGAAAAGAATCAGCATTTTGAACGAATCGGTTGAATTAATGACTCTATGACTCATTCATCAACACAATGACTTGCCGCCACCTACTGGCGATCTAACCTTCATAATTCAAGTAGCCTATCCAGTTGTTTCATTTTGTCACTCATTTCATATTTCTGTATTCTACTCAAAATGTTTTTGTTTAAAACAATCTCATTCCATAATGAAATTGTTGTGTTAATGCATTTACTACTGTCTGAGCAGCACTAATTCTGTAAATACATTAACTTAAGATGCAGCTTCTGTGCCACAGTGCAAAGATGGCTTTGCCTGGTACTGATTTAATTGGTAACACCTATAATGTCATATTTTTCAAATATTGACTAAATTCAGGAATTTAATATTAAAGGTGACAGACATATTTTATAAAGTTAGAAAATGCCCTTTTCTATAAAAATAGCATGCATTATATACATGTGTAACATGCCGTCAGATAATGACAGTATCATATAAACTTCTCAATGAAAAAAAACTCACGCTAAAATCAATACTGGTCTGCACTTCACTATAATGTAAATGTTCACTATAATGTAAATGTCACGCAGCTTTGCCACACAGATTTTGATAACTGGACAGCTAAATAAAATGGGCTGTGAGCCAAAGAAATAGACTAAAAGGGTAACGTGGCGGCAGATCTGAGATACATACATATTTCTGCAATAAGCACCTAATATTTGCCATAGAGAATCTATGCCTACACAGGAGTAAAGCCCTTGTCTAGGCGCTGCCCCAGTATGGTTTGTGTCAAGCCACTTGTTAGTCTGGTTGTTTGATGAGAGGGAGATGAACGCAGGAGTTGTCAATAAATGCTTTTATTCTGTTGCACAAAACTGAAGACGACATGATGACGGCACCGCTTCATTTTTGCTTGACCAATCAGTGAAATGGGGCGTTTCATTCCCTCCCACACGTGAAAATCGAACATTCGAGCTGTTTATCCATTTTCAACCCCTGAATGTAAAAACGGCAAATCAAGGCGATTTCTTGTTTTTTTCATTTTTTTTGAAAAAACGAAAAACGAAAATGGTGCCGTTTTCTCATGTTTCTATTTTCAATTTTAAATCAAAAAACGAATGAACGCAACGTACACGGACCGAAAAGCAAGCAAAAAACAATTAAAAAAAAAGAAAAGAAAAACAAAATGAAATTTGGAAACAGGACAGCACTGCAGTCGTAAATTAATTCGAAGCACCCCGACTGGAATTCAGTTACAGGCTGTCACCAAACCGTTGTCGAGGGGATTAAGGTTTTATCAAGAGCCAACAAAACCGTACTTTTCCAGCAAAGGCCAGTGCAGAAAACACCAATCCAACAACTGCGTCAGGTTTCCCACAGCTTCTTCAGCGTCTACACCCCAGCCTGTATAGACCGTAACGAGTGGCACGGAAATAAAACTCGTAGAGTCAGGACGACGGCGTTTTAGTGCCTCGTTAAAAAAAAAAAAAAATCTAAGATTACGAGATTAAAGTCGTAATATTTCGAGAATAAAGTCGAAACTACGAGAATAAAGTCGAAATGTTTTAAGAATAAAGATTATATAGTTATAATATTTTGAGATAGGCTATTCTAGCCTTTTGCTCATGCAAATGGCCCGGATTTGGAGCACCGGGAGATATTCCAAATCTCAGTTTTCGAAATCTGTCAATTTTATAGCAAAATACAAACAATATGTAGGCTATATTGCAATAATGTGTTTGTTACGCAGCATGCGAGTCAATCATCTTTCCGATTACAATAACGAACAACGAGACATTTTCATTATAAATTAGGCTAAACTTTTTTTTTATGCCTTATGATGTTCCTTCAATTTATATCTTGCTATAAACTTGAAATAAAGAGCAAAAACACATTTATAATTTGTATTTCGTTATAAAACTGGCAGAATTTGAAAGCTGAGCTGTGTGTAAAAGCAACAAAGCACAAAATTGTTTAAGCATCGATTACTGCCCTGATAGCACACGTACATCTCTGAGACGTCTATTTGACGTCTGCATTTACATCTGCAAGACGTATTTTTTAGGGTGTTTGCTCATCTGCAATACGTCTATAGGACGTCTCCTTTTAGATGTCAAATAGACGTCTATTAGATGTCTTTAAGATGTTTATGATTTAGAATGTATGTAAAACTGACATCTTACAGACGTCTGTCAGACGTTTATAGACAGCAGATGCTTTCCAGATCAAGAGATCTTTAACAGACATCTTGCAGACGTACGTGTGCTATCTGGGTGGTTGACTGGCGCGCTGCAAATAATGAAGACATTAAATATTATGTCCTCATTTACAGTATACAATGAATAAAACAGTTTGTGAATAGTCACTTAACGTTTACAGCAGAAAAGACAACAATATAACGTATGTTAACAAATTTGAGTCCACTTCAACCTTTAGAACGTTTTATTGCTGTTTAATTAAACAGGCTATGAATGAAAGTTTGGGACGTTTTTGCGGAGTAGATGGAATTTTCACAATAATGTAATGAATTTATTCACATAAATACAGCGAACTGTCACGCCACATTAAAGATCTTGAAAATCACATTATTGTAAGACATAATTTGTGTTTCGTTATAAAACTGATTTTGAAAGCTGAGACTTTGTTTTATATTAAAAGCACTAAAATCACAAAGCTTATTGCTATTGTGTGGCACTACAAATGAATGCAATGGAAGACATTAAATATTATTTCCAAGCATACTGTCCCCGCGAGTATGACACATGGTATGATTTCTGCTAATAATCCCACATATGTAGTGTATTAAAAAAAGGGTTAAATAAGAGTGCTAGCGCCCCCCAAAGGAATATCGATTGAGTGTGTGAGCTGATGTTATTAAGATAAACAGTTGTTCCTGTTCAGTCTGTTAATAAATATCATATTCTTGATATTAAGCTGTTCCCGCGAGTCCTTAAAATTGACATCCCAGCAAGATGATGCGGAACAATATTCAAATCAATTCCGGTGGCCCGGCAACTTCTCCCGGTGCTCTCAACGCGGGTCTTTGCATGCACAATAGCCTATAGGCTATACTCTCAAAATATTATAACTTTAATTTCTACGATTTAAATGACCGAAACATTTCGACTTTATTCTCGTAACATTTCGACTTTATTTTCGTAGTATTTCGACTTTATTCTCGTAATATTTCGACTTTATTCTCGTAGTTTCGACTTTATTCTCGAAATATTACGACTTTAATCTCGTAATCTTAGATTTTTTTTTTTTTTTTTTTAACGAGGCACTAAAACGCCGTCGTACAATAAAACAAGTGGGTGAATTTTTAGGAATTAATTTGAGAACAAACTGCAGTTACAGAGCCGCCTCCGGGGGCACTGTAGAACGGCAAAACGGAATAATTAAAAACAAATTGGCTAAGTGTTGTGAGGAAACTGGACTCACTTGGGTTAGAGCAATCCTGATCGTCCTCATGTATATGATAATGAGAAAACGATCTAGAGTAAACCTGAGCCCATTTGAAATTCTCTTTGGTAAACCACCATTTATGGGAATGGACGGGGGTAAACAACAGCTGCCATCAACAGAATTGTGTGAGCATGACATGTTGAGTTACTGCAAAGAAATGTCTTCTCTGTTGTCTAATGTCTGTGTGCAGGTGAAAGCTGCCCAGGGGAAAGTTGCTGAAACTCCCTTGCATGACATTAAACCAGGAGATTTCGTGGTAGTACGAGATCTGAGGAGAAAGAGTTGGAAGGCGAAAAGGTGGCTGGGACCATCCCAAATGCTTCTGACTACTCACACGGCTGTGAAGGTAGCTCAGAGGGCAACGTGGATTCACGCCTGCCACTGCAGAAAAGTTCCATCTGCACCTCAGGAGGAATGGAGAGAGTAAGGGATCTGAGGCGTGTCAACAAATGCCAGGATCCTGTATCAACACCAAGTTCCTTTATGATTGCAAATGGATCTGCGGGGAAAGTAAAGCTTAGTAAAAATGAGGAATTACGATAAGAGACTTAAAATGATTCGATGAATTAGGTATGGTATTTATTTGTCTTTATTTTTTATACCACTATTGAGCATTGAACCCGAAAAGGTCTTATTGTATTATATTGGAAATAATAGTTTTACAAAACAGGTGTGCATACAAGGGTCGTATTTGGTATGTGAGAAGTGACTGAGGGTCTGACCCATGTCAGAGTGCAGTAGCAGTGATTACTCATTTAGCCCCGCTTCCAGATAGTGAATATGTACTTGCTTTGCAACCAATTAATTTGCTTTCACAAACAAAATTAACCAGGAGTTTGTAAAATGTTGGGTACATCATGTTGTTTTCACATTCCAGACTACAGTGAGAATGTTACTAACATCATCACTCACAGGAGAATGGCCGTAAAAGCCTGAACGAACAAACAATGTACAGTTTGAATGGATAACAAATCTGTGGGGAGGATGGGGATTTTGGTTGTTTAACACTGTGTTAGCAATTGCGGCAACAGGGATACTGTTGCTATTGTGCTTACCTTGCATTTTTCAGTTTGTATCCAGTTCAGTACAGAGACTGGCGAAAACTAAGGTGTCACATCAACTGCTTAAAATGAGTGTTTATCCTGACAGCATGTTTGTGGACATGTGTGAAGAGAAAACTGAGGGAGATACCACTAGTAGTGGAAGCTACAGTGAAATGTGTTAAGTGAAGGAGAAAATTGAAACATAAGATGTTTAACCAGTGTTTTTTGCCCATCTATGTCTATACTGTTTAGCCTGCTTAAAATTAGGGTCTGTCCCCACACAAAAAGCCTTAGCGAGGTTTTTCCTAACTTCTTTCACAAATTTAAGAGAGTGATAATTTATACGAAAATCAGGGATGAAGAGTATAAATGTGATGTAATAGCTTAAATTTACTTTTATTATTTTGAATGTATTACATATAATCCAAGTAGGAGTGTAGACTCAGAAATGAATTTTTCATTTTCAATTGATTATCAATGAATGATAAAAAGGTGGAATTGTGGAAGAAAATTAATTTTATGCTAACTTTTATAGTAAGTAGACTTTTCATATGTTTATGAGAATATGTAGTGCAAAACTTTTCTGGTATGGCTGTGTAGAAATAAATGGGTCTGGGGCCTTGGATGGGTGACAAGGAAATCTTGGGCTGGGAGCCATATGAGTGGGGGACGGAGGAGATGTATGTTCGTGACCTGAAAGGTTATTTAGGCCCTAAATATAAGGGAGATAGGTTTTTAGAAGCATGATATAGTAGAATGTTATTTGTTTTCTCACCATGTACGGAAAAGTACAGCTGTGGAAAATGTGTGAGCTTTTGACCTTGAATGCCTAGAGTGTATGAAGGTGGAGGACTGCCCTCCCCGTTTTTCGCACTCTGCAGCAACTTGTGTGTCTGTATGACTGTCTGACCTTCTTTGCAAAGAATAAAACCTTTTAATAACTAAGAGTGAGTTTGTCTCTTATGCTGATGAGAGTTAGTTAAAATTGCCCCGACAAGCCTTAGTACCCAAATTAGTTCTAGCAGAAGGTACATTGAGATTATAATACACTTGTGAACATAGTGAATAATTACCAACTGTTTTTTGTTGAATCAAACAACAGAGATACTGTGGTAAAAAACCCAAAATTGCCTTATACTGTATGTCATTAGGTACCAATGCATTTGTCTTCGAACAGTAAGAGAAGACCAAGCAACTCTACTGTATAATGTATAAACCTTAAGGCACCATGATACACAGCATCTAAAGAGGAAAGAAGATAGGATGGTGCATGTTGGTACATTACATCCCCATAATCAAGAATTGGTAAGAATGTCACAGACACGAGTTTCTTCCTTGCATAAAATGAAAATAAGTCTTATTTCTTAAATAAAACCCTAACTTTTTCCTTAATTTTTGTTTCAAATAATTAATGTGTGAGCCAAAATTTAATGTGTTATCAATTATAATGCCCAGATATTTATACTCTGACACTAAAGTAATCAAATTTCCTTGCAATGTCTGGAGGGCAATCGAACTGTCTGACGTAGATCTAGAATTTGATAACAGCATAAATTTTGTTTTCTCAACATTTAAAATCAACTTTAGAGTATAAAATCTTGCTTGAATGATATCAAAAACAGTCTGCAAATCACTCAAAGCTTCTTGTTTTGTAGGTGCAGAACAATAAATAACAGTGTCATTCGCGTAAAAATGAGAACTTGCTTTGTCAATGTTAACATCAACACAATTTATGTAGATAGTAAATAATAAAGGACCCAATACAGAACCTTGAGGAACTCCCTTAACCACATCCAATAACTCTGATTTGCAGCCTTCAACCTGCACACAATATCAAGCTTTACAGGGTTTCCAGTGCTGAATGTTGGATTGTATCATATAATACTGTCTACAGGGGGCGCTTAGTGACTTCACTGTTAATATACTCGGGTCAAATGGCTCCTGACTGTACAAAAAAGCTATCTGAGTTTAAATATATTTCTGTAGTAGCAATATAATCCATCTGTTAACATTTTTATGCTCTAAATATTAAGATGTATTGTTATGGTTGCTGAATAATGTTGATTTGTAATCAATTATTAAAAAAAAAAAAAAGAAAAGAAAAAGAAACAAAAGAGAGCATCAATAAATATCCACTCAATGTTCTTCTTACAGGAAATAAAAATTATATATATATAATTTTTAATGATTTCACAAAAAACACATAAATCATATATTGCAGTCTCTTTAAGGCACCATTGTTATGTTAAAAGAATCAAATGAGCTCTTTAAATGAGACAAAAGCATTTAATGAATGTGACTGGGCAGGTCTGAGAAATCCTCTACGTTTTTCCAAAGTAGAGCTAAAAGAAGCTCTACTTTGAAAAAATCACTGTTAATATACTCGGGTCAAATGGCTCCTGACTGTACAAAAAGCTATCTGAGTTTAAATATATTTCTGTAGTAGCAATATAATCCATCTGTTAACATTTTTATGCTCTAAATATTAAGATGTATTGTTATGGTTGCTGAATAATGTTGATTTGTAATCAATTATTAAAAAAAAAAAAAAAAGAAAAAGAAACAAAAGAGAGCATCAATAAATATCCACTCAATGTTCTTCTTACAGGAAATAAAAATTATATATATAATTTTTAATGATTTCACAAAAACACATAAATCATATATTGCAGTCTCTTTAAGGCACCATTGTTATGTTAAAAGAATCAAATGAGCTCTTTAAATGAGACAAAAGCATTTAATGAATGTGACTGGGCAGGTCTGAGAAATCCCTCTACGTTTTTCCAAAGTAGAGCTAAAAGAAGCTCTACTTTGAAAAAATCACTGTTAATATACTCGGGTCAAATGGCTCCTGACTGTACAAAAAGCTATCTGAGTTTAAATATATTTCTGTAGTAGCAATATAATCCATCTGTTAACATTTTTATGCTCTAAATATTAAGATGTATTGTTATGGTTGCTGAATAATGTTGATTTGTAATCAATTATTAAAAAAAAAAAAGAAAGAAAAAGAAACAAAAGAGAGCATCAATAAATATCCACTCAATGTTCTTCTTACAGGAAATAAAAATTATATATATATAATTTTTAATGATTTCACAAAAACACATAAATCATATATTGCAGTCTCTTTAAGGCACCATTGTTATGTTAAAAGAATCAAATGAGCTCTTTAAATGAGACAAAAGCATTTAATGAATGTGACTGGGCAGGTCTGAGAAATCCTCTACGTTTTTTCCAAAGTAGAGCTAAAAGAAGCTCTACTTTGAAAAAATCACTGTTAATATACTCGGGTCAAATGGCTCCTGACTGTACAAAAAGCTATCTGAGTTTAAATATATTTCTGTAGTAGCAATATAATCCATCTGTTAACATTTTTATGCTCTAAATATTAAGATGTATTGTTATGGTTGCTGAATAATGTTGATTTGTAATCAATTATTAAAAAAAAAAAAAAAAGAAAAAGAAACAAAAGAGAGCATCAATAAATATCCACTCAATGTTCTTCTTACAGGAAATAAAAATTATATATATAATTTTTAATGATTTCACAAAAACACATAAATCATATATTGCAGTCTCTTTAAGGCACCATTGTTATGTTAAAAGAATCAAATGAGCTCTTTAAATGAGACAAAAGCATTTAATGAATGTGACTGGGCAGGTCTGAGAAATCCCTCTACGTTTTTTCCAAAGTAGAGCTAAAAGAAGCTCTACTTTGAAAAAATCACTGTTAATATACTCGGGTCAAATGGCTCCTGACTGTACAAAAAGCTATCTGAGTTTAAATATATTTCTGTAGTAGCAATATAATCCATCTGTTAACATTTTTATGCTCTAAATATTAAGATGTATTGTTATGGTTGCTGAATAATGTTGATTTGTAATCAATTATTAAAAAAAAAAAAAAGAAAAAGAAACAAAAGAGAGCATCAATAAATATCCACTCAATGTTCTTCTTACAGGAAATAAAAATTATATATATATAATTTTTAATGATTTCTAAAAACACATAAATCATATATTGCAGTCTCTTTAAGGCACCATTGTTATGTTAAAAGAATCAAATGAGCTCTTTAAATGAGACAAAAGCATTTAATGAATGTGACTGGGCAGGTCTGAGAAATCCCTCTACGTTTTTTCCAAAGTAGAGCTAAAAGAAGCAAAAGAATGCTAACCAACTTGTTTATTCAGAATTCTTTTTGGGCTTGTTCAAGAAAGACTCATCTAGCCATTAGACAAGCACACAGAATATACATGTTCTTTATTTAATGTCCACCAAATGTTCAACACTTTTAGTGATACATAAACATTTTAGACATTTAGTGATACGTTATGCTGGTAAATATTTATATATTTATATTTGGGACCCAATTTCTGTGCAAACGTTAAAGTCTTGACTCCAAAATAGCTGTTGCATATATCCAGCGTTGTTGTACATGCTGTTTAAAAAAAATTTGTAACTAACATTTATTATTATTATTACAAGTAGTATTCATTTACAGCAGTGATACTCAAATCTGGCTTGCGAGATCCACTTTCCTGCAGAGTTTAGCTCCAACCCTGATCAAACTCACCTACCTGTGATTTTCTAATAATCCTGAAGACACTGATTAGCATGCTCAGGTGTGTTTGATTAAGGTTCGATCTAAACTCTACAGGAAATTGGATCTCGCAAGCCAGATTGGAGTATCCCTGATTTACAGTAACAGAGGGGCATGTTGTCACACAGGAACTTGCAATTAAACAGCCAATTTGGATTTTTTTTTACTTAATATATACAGTACAACACATGAAAATCATGTCACATCTTGCCCCAACATGATAGTTGCTCTTGTCCTCGTGACAACTAGCCCCAGTCTCCCCTAGATGCATTCAGCTTCAGGGATGGGTGTTTTTGGGGTGTTTCTAATGATCACAATCCCATAGCAAACCTTGAGCCTTATTATATCTGAAAGAAGCATCTGGATAAACTCACTGTGCTACTCCCTGTTTTAGGTGGTTTCTGTCAGTTATTAACAGTGACTCTTAATTCCAGGTGAATTATTATAACCAGTTGCCATGATACACGAAAAAGAGCTGCTAAACAAATTCACTCGCTACAGAGAATGATCCAGACAGGGAACTTTGCACCTGGCAGTTTCCTGGTTACAGTTTTACGAAGCTGCAAATAACCAAGATCGTATTTCTCGATCAGCCCTGTTAATTATGAGCACACAAGCATCGTTTTAGTACGGAGGTTTTCTTCAATAAAGCCATTTGGTGCTGGTGTGTGTTTTGATTGTCAGCTGGGAGGGGTGAGTCTCTCATACACTCAAAGTCCACTCACACGCTCTTTCATTTAATTAATGTGTGTCAAAAGCAACAACATCTTATGAGGCTTTATAATCCATACTCTGCAGTGCTTCGAAAACACCTTCTCATTTATACCACTGGGCAGTAAGTAACATTTTGTGTTAAAGCTAAAGTAAAATTGTTTTTGTGTGTGACAGAGCATTTATTTATAAAAACTAACCTTTTATTGTCATTTTTATTACTACAAGCAATCAATATCATCAACAATATGTATTTTGAAATCCAGTAATACAATACAATTATATACCAGATGTCTTGAAAGTATTTAAAGAGTAGTCTCAATTAGAAATAAATGAGGGTCAATGACAAATAAGGATGTATGAAATGGTAAGAAATGAAAATATTTTAAAATGTAGTTTAAACAGTTAAAACTATTTTAAATGTATTTAATGTACTCAACCAGCGAACAAATGTTCTAAGAAGGTTTTGCTAACATTCCCATTAAGTTATACCATTATTTCTGAATGTTCTCAGAACATCTAAAACATTTATTTTTAAATGGTTTTTTAAAAAAAAACGCATTTATTTGAACGTTAGAGAAAACATTGAGGGAATGTTACATACAATACAACAAATGAGAACAATACTCATGTATCCGAAATCCAGGCATTCCAGGCAGAGCAGCAAACATGATTCATGTACACCCACGTTACCTGGCGATCTGTCATACACACGGACACACCTGAGCATACTGGAAGCCAGGTGACTTCTTACCGAACACAGATCAACAGACTTTTAGAACCAGAAGCTCAAATCCGATATTACAAGAGCTAAGAGTTTGAATCGCGGAACAATAAACACTAATCGTTTTCTATCTCCTCACAGACAAACCGGTACAGTATGCCGTGCAAATGCGCTCCCTCGCGCTTCCTGCTCGGCGAAAATCGAGAACCGGACGGTGGATTTGGACTGTGTATCCGAGCAGATCAAAATATGGTCATCTTGAGTTCTCCTGAAGCCTCATAGAGACAACATAGCGAAGGATATAACCTACAGGATTTTGTTCTTAACCAGTTTCGATTAATTGTCTCCTGGATACCAGAGTGAAACTGTTGCGCAATGAAGTTGATGTGGTGGATAGTTCAACTGCTCCTATTGGCCAGCGGAAATGTGTGTTCACTGGAGCTAGTCACACACAACCCAGGAAACAACGTCATCTGTCCTCAGGTTAAATGTTCAGTCATTAAACATGTTTGTTTGTTTGTTTGTTTATTACTTGTTTATTTGTATAGTTGTGATATATGTTTGGTAAAGTTCCTACAAAGGTGTCCAGTGCTCAGTGTATTACAAAAGTTTATACCTCATTATTACATTGTTCGCTATATTATATTATATTACTACAAAAACAGCATATAGAAAAAAAAAAAAAAAATTAAATTAAATTCAGTTATGCAATATTATTAGCCTATTAGTTTAAAAAATATGTATCGCATGGAAGTTTGTAACATTTTAAATAAACAAACAAAAATCGATTTAATGTTTGATTTCAAATGAAAGTGAAAGTGACGTGGTCAAGTATGGTGACCCATACTCGGAATACACGGTGACACACATACCGTGAACACACGCCCGGAGCAGTGGGCAGCCATTTATGCTGTGGTGCCCGGGGAGCAGTTGGGGGTTCGGTGCCTTGCTCAAGGGCACCTCAGTTGTGGTATTGAGGGTGGAGAGTGATATAATTGTGATATAATTGTCAAGTGATATAATTATCAAGTAACAAGTAGAAAATACACACGAGTGTACATATAATTTTCAAAAATGTTTTCAAAGACAATAATGTGAAAGATCAATGTCAGTTTGGCCTGAACAAAACATGTCTTTTCATAATTGATTTTGACACACACCTTCCAGGTGCACCCTAGACACATCATCGGTGATGTAACCTGGGGTTATCGGGTGTTTCGGGTCTTTCAACATCATACACCCTCGCCCAGGTGACCCAGCTAGGGGTGATCAGTCCCCGACTTAGGTAGCTTGTGTAGTCCATGGATCGCCCCTTTTGATCCACAGCCATCTAGAGGCCTTCTCGGCGGCATCTATGATGTTCTTGATGGCTTTATTCTTGTGCAGTCCCCTAATTCCCAAGAGGTTGAGGGCCCTGCACAACGATTGGCCAGCAAACCCTTGGCAGCCAACCTCAATGGGGGACAGCGGGTCTTCCATCCCCTATGACGGCATTCTCCTTTCAACTCCTTGTACTTGGCCCTTTTCCGTTCAAACCAGTAGAACCACCTGCCTTGATGATTCTGAAAATAGGACCATGTCAGACCTAAGTGAGGTCGTGGCGATGTTATCTGGGAATCGGAGCTGCCTTCCCTGGTCAACCTTTAGCTGCCAGTCTCGAGCAGTTGCCAGAAGTCCTCCCGCTGAGTTCCTGCTCCCTGGTGGTTTCTCTCCAGCCTTAACAAATGTGATTACATGCTGTGTCCCAAAGTGTGTCTTTCAGGCCCTTATGAGATAAAGAACTGGATCCGGTATGGCTCTGCTTTCCGCAACTCAGTTCACGAGATCTTTTGGTTCATTGCTTGTTCCCATCGAGTCCACGCCCCTTGTTGTGGCATCCCACCATCCTACTGATGCATCTTTCAATCCAGGCGTGCAACTCTTTTCCAGTTTAGGGGAGTGTGGCTTTGTCCCTAAGTGTGCTGTTGAAGACTTTTTCCAGGTTCTTAACTGGCCTCTCGGTGATTGATGGAATTTGGACTTCTCCAGGGGAGAAATGGAACTTTACGGTTACGTTTCCCTTCCTCACCACAAGGGATCGGGACTTAGTTGGCTTAAAGTCCATTCGGGTCCAACTGATGAGGCGTTAAAGGCCTTGGAGTATCCATCTGCAACCTGGTACGGATGTTGTGGTCAGATCATCAATAAATACTCTGATAGGGGGCTGTCGCACACCTTACCGGGTACGTGGGCCTCTGCATTCCACCTCTGCTGACTTAACTAGGATATTCATAGCTAAGGCGAACAAGTTCACTGCACCCTATGATTATTCCTTTCTCCAGCCTATGAAATGCAGATGTTATCGGTCCAGAGGTGACTCTCAAATTAAAGCAGCTATAATAGTTCAAAATGAGGCCCCTGGTCATATCTGGAACATGATGTCGGATCAGTGAGTTTTCCACCAGCTTGTGCGGGATTGATCCATAAGCATTGGCAAGGTTGAGCCACAGCACCGCCAGATCACCGTCACCTTCTTGAGCCTCCCGGATTAACTGGGTGACAACTTCTGTGTGCTCAATGCAGCCTGGTACTTTCGGGATACCTCCTTTCTATACAGCAGTGTTAATGTACTCATTCTGCAGGAGGAAATACGTCATGTGTCAGACAACTATACTGTAAAATATCTTCCCCTCCACGCTGAGGAGTGAGATGACCCTGAACTGCTTGATGTTACTTGAGTTCTCCCCCTTAGGAATCCAGACACCCTCTGCATGTCTCCACTGCTTCTCCACTTTCCCCCTCCTCCAGATGATGGTTCTTGTAGACCACGTAGGGCACTCCACTTGGACCTGGTGCTGAGTTTGTCCTAGCTGCTTTGACAACCTTCTGAACCTCTCTCAGGGTTGGGTCCTTGAGGTTAAATGCCACACTGGGTTCCGGTGGGACTATCAACGTGTTTCATGGTCCAAGGTCCTGGTCTCTTGCTCTATCGCTGTAACTGGTGCTGAGGTGCTTATCAACCTCGTCTTGAGACACACTTCTGCCAGAGAAGTCTCCTGGTGAATCTGAAGGGGTTTGCGATAAACTCTGCCCGTCTGCGAGCCCTCTCCTTTCCCCTCTTTCTGTGCCACTCAGCTCGACGGGTGGTAGTGAGCTTACTCCTTACGATGTTCCGAAGCTCAACCATGGCAGCTTTATCCTCCTCCTTTGCTTGCTTGAACTGCTTTCTAAGCACAGGGAGCTCCTGCCACAGATGTCGGATCTTCTCCTCCCGACGATTTGGTCCTGCAGTACCACTAGACGGATGCTATTTTCTAAAAAGTTGAAAAAATGTGTAAAATGTCTTCTTTTTTTTTTTCTCAGAATTTTTTGACGTTTAATTAGCTAGCGTTTCAGCCATTTTTTTTAGTGGATTAATTCAAATTAATTTTTGTTTGGCACCTCTATGTATGGATATAATTTTTTTTTTACATTAAAATGAATTCTAAAGCAGTATTTAATAAAAACTGAATTTGTGCATTATCTTGTAGTATTATTCTAAAAGTTATGTTTTTGGTAAACTGAGTTTCGAGATTTTATTGAGCTGTATTACGGACGCAAAATTTCAATGCCAAAAAGGGGGAAAAAAAGGAAATTCAAAAGCTAATACCAAAATGTCCAATATAGTCTGTTTGTAACCTGGAATATGTTTGTGTTTTTAGGCTCTAAACTGCAGGGTGAGAAATACAGATCCTATCACACCACTTGATGTGGTCTGTGGTCCTGTGTATGTGTGTTCTCTGGCCGTGAAGCCAAAACTGTGCTGTCACAAGAACGACTGCAAACCCTGTTTGTGGATCAACATCCAGCTGAGTATTATTCCAGATCGCAAAGAGGATGAGGACAGAGATATTGAGAGATCAGAATATGAAGAGGAGAGCAGTGGTGAGTCCTTATAGTAACCGCACATTACAATTGTTGGCCTAATGGTTTATGTTTACACTAACCTTTCTAATTTCAGGGGACTGGGATTCAGGATGTGTTTTCATGTCAAATGACACATCAGAAGGTCAAAGGGTAAGTGTTTTGAACATTCATGACAAAATGTATTTTTAAAAACTCCATCTTTAATTAAAACCTTTAACATCTTATACTTTTTAACAGGAAGAACACTCTCTTTGTGAAGACCAGCTAGATCAAGGTAGACCAAGTGAACGTAAAAACTCAAACATATTTCTTAGTTTATTAGTGCTAATGTACTTAAACAAACTGATTTTCTCAAACTGTATTTGCTTTTGCTGAAAGACAGCAGTGGATTCACCATTGTCTGCCATGCAGTGCATTATCAAAGCTCACCTTGTTTGTCTTCTCTTCATGTAGCTACTATTACAATATGCTACCAACCAGCAGAAGTGCAGTATGAGTGGTGCAAGAGATTAGACTTCACAGTGACTTCTACCACAAGCCGTAAACTTCTCAATGTGAGTGTCACCACCATGTCCATTTAACCCTTGTGTTGCCTTCTCGCTATTTTGACCTGGTGAAGATTTTTCTCAAAAATGCTAGTTAACGGAATAGTTCACCCAAAAATGGAAATTCTCTTATTAATTACTCACCCTCATGTTGTTCCAAACCTGTAAGACCTTCATTCATCTTCGGAACACAAATTAAGATATTTTTGATGAAATCCAAGAGAATTCACATGCATGGTACTCTCTTGAACGTGCATCGAAGACTGACATGGAAGAGAAGAAATTGTTGAATAAAGTTGTTATTTTTGTTTTCTTTGTGCACAAAAAGTAATCTCGTAGCTTCATAAAATTGCAGTTAAACCACTCCTGTCACATGGATTATTTTAACAATGTTCTTACTACCTTTCTGGGTCTTGAATGTGTCAGTTGCATTGCTGTCTATGGAGGGTCAGGAAACTCTCAGATTTAATCAAAAATATCTTAATTTGTGCTCTGAAGATGAACGACAGGAGGGTTAGTAATTATTGACAGAATTTTCATTTTTGAGTGAACTATACCTTTAAAGTTATTGCATTGGACTAAAATTGACTGACTTCGCTCATGCAAAAAAATAAATAAACAAATAAATTAAATAATAATAATAAAATTATAGATGGATAGTTAGGTAAAGTACTTTCTTCTTGCAAATAAGACCTGATCTGTAAGGCTGGATTGGAAACACTGCATTTTTTTTTTACTCCAAAAAAAAATGAAATGAATGACTTGATTGTTATCTCAGTGTTTATCTTTGTGTGGTGCAGCTGATTCTGGTGGAGTATAAAGATGTTGACTTTGGCAGAACAATGAGGATCACTGTTAGATCATTCACTAAGTCACCTGAAGTTGAAATCAACGAATTCCCTACATTAAAAACAGGTAGCTATTGTTTTTACTTACTCTAGATACACATATACAAAAGTAGCCTATACAAGTGTAGCTTACTTATTAGTATTTAAAAGTGTATGTTTCTTACATTCACTAATTCTATTTAAAAGTAGATCTATCTGTTGTCATTATGCCATTTTCATTCACACAACTTAGTCTTGCTGAATCTAAATGTTATATTTGACCAAAAGATTAAAAGGGGAAGATATATGCAAATGCATTGCATGGCGAATGCATGTACGAAAAGTAGCGACAGTGACATCAGTGATGTTTTAATTTACCAGTCAGTAAGCATGTTTTGTTCAAAATGCAACAATGTTTTTATAGAAAACAAAAAATGTTTAAATTCTTTTTTTTTTTTTGTCTTGGCAGTATGTTCCCTATCACACCTCAAGGACATAGAGCAGTGTAAAGGTATGTTCAGATTGATTCAGTTTTACATTTCTCTAATTTTAATGTATGTTAAAAAAATTCCTCATTTAAACACAAATTTAATTATAGGTTATGTTATAAATTCTTTGGATCAGAGATTTGGTTTCTGTGTTCAACTAGAAGCTTTTCTAAATAGAAAAAAAGAGAATAAGACTTGTTTTTAAAATACAGATTTGACTTCTTTGTTTGTAGGATAAAAGACCATAGTGGATGAGCAAATTTAATTTACTCCATGTTTCCTTTTGATTTTTAGTTCCCAGGGTCTCCCCTGTAATACATGGGAGTGGGGTTAAGGTGTTGTTAGTCGATGAGGAGGAAGGAGCTTCTGAACGCTTGTCCCTGTGTATGAAACGCGGAAGAGAAGGGAGATGCTGGGTCAGTGAACTCATTATTTCTGTCCATACAACACAGCCTGAGGGCTTATTACAAACCGTAGACTGTACAAACCAGTTTGTGCTTTTCATCAGCTACTATTTATTTTGTTAACTTACCATACCTTTTCTTCTCTCAGCCCTTGCCAAGTAATAACATTCCACTGGCGTCAATCACAGACTGCATGTGTTTCCAGGTACCATGCTTTTCAAACATGCACACGCTCAAAACAATGTCTGCTAAAATCTCTTTCGATATTATTTTAAATTGCCTTGTGTGTTTGCATATACTTCAGGCATGGAAAAATGTTTCAGTTCGTGCGGAAATCTGTCCTTTTGAAAAAAATAAAGGTAAATCCACAATAATATTCAGAGACACCATGAGTTTTTAAGTTGTTTGTGATTTACTGGATAAGGATTATATTGTATGAATATATATACTGTATATATATATATATATATATATATATATATACTCCTTGGTTGAGAATCACTGATCTAAGATCTACACTTTTCTTAAAAATAAAAGTTAGCATTAGTGCCTTGGATATGGAGGATGTTCAACACCATCTTGATTTATTTTGTCTTCCCACATTGTTTTTTTCCACTGGCAGAATTTAAAGCCAATGTCCTGAGCAACATGTCAGTGTCTTTAGCCCACACTAAGACAAATGATGGTAAGCCGGTGCTAAGCTGGAATTTAACAGTGCCCTGCAGGATAAGAGTCGAAATGTGGCCCTGTCAGCTCATGGCAGATGGAAAATGCACAGAAGTTGAAAAATTCAGACAGAAATGCTGTAATGATTGGAGAGAAAACAGCACAATACTATGGGTAAATATACATTTTGGGTATATGTATTTTCTGTCATAAAGGAAATTAGGCTGTTAGGAAGTAGAAACACTGCAACAATGGGATATATAACCTCTAACACCACAGTGAAATCTAGGATTTTTAAATTGAAACCTGGAAAAAAATGCTTTTAGAATTTAAAAGAAATGTTTAAAGGGGTCATCGGATGCAAAATTCACTTTACAAGTTTAAAGTGTGTGTGTACACATCCATCCTATAATGATAAAAATCCACCCAGTGTTTTTAAAAAAAAAATCCTTTCTCAAATCAGGCTGTTCTGAGATTCCTGTCAGAATGTCTATGTTATAGACTTTTCATTAAGACCCTAAAGAATCATATCAACTTGTGGAAAATGGGCATCCGATGACCCCTTTAAACAAAGTTGTATTTATTTATTTAACTTTCCTGTTTTCGCTATGAGAAAGAAAACAATAATTAAGTATTACATATATACATACATAAATGTAATTCTGACTTTTTTTTTATCTCACAATTGCAAGTTAACAAAGAAAGAAATGTGAGACAAAAAGTTGTAATTATCTTTTTAATGTTTTTCATTCTTTGGTGAAAACAGCTTCAGCTTCCATATCAAAAAGACATTTTAACATAAAATAAATAAATATTTAAAGCAAGATTAAACATTAAAGCAAAAGGGCAACATAAATATAAGACTTTCTGATGTTTTTTTTTAATCAAATATTTGAGTAAGAATTCATTAGTAATGACAATAACAATTTTGTATTATACTACGCGGCCGTTGAATGCTTGAATCTGATTGGCTGACGAACATTCTGAGGTGTGCAATTATTTTCAGGGAAACGCACGGCGAACGTAGTTCCAGGCAGCTCTTAACCGCATTACATGACCATATCACTTCGCCAAATGATTTCTGTTATTTCAAAGGTCTTACAACAGCAAAATAACCAAGACCCACAATGACACTGGCCAAATAAATAAATATAGTAAACAAAAGGATAAAAACGACACATCATGTCCATGTTTTTGCCACAAAATTACACTTTATGTACGGAAACATACATACTCTATCTCTCACGCTCTCTCTCCCTCACAGACCTCACATACATAATTGATGTCTTGAGGTGTGGCAACCGTAGTATAAGCAGAATAATTGACTTCGGTCCGTTGAACTATTAGAAAAATAATGCACACCAGAGGTGTAATAATTCAACAGTGTCACGGTGCGCACAGCAGGGAGGAACAAGGAACACGCAGACGAGGAGTAACTTCAGAATAATAGTCTTTAATGACGACATCAGGGCAGGGCAGGGCAGGGCAAGACAAGGCAAGGTTAACACAGACAGGAACACCAGGGAATAACGAGTAGACCAGACAAAAACTAACTAAACAGGCAGGAACTAAATGCACATGACAATCACCGATAATTACTAAAACACAGCTGGACAAGACTTAACTAATAATCACACTTAACAAGGACAGGAACATGACCAAATAAGGAAACAAGAGGCGGGAACACATGACACACACGACAGAGGACTGTCAATTATTCCTTACTTATTTAAATTTGAAAGAGTGCAAAAATAGAATAGAAATTGTTTGTTTTCATTTTAATTCATGTAAAATTAAATGTGGTGTTTGCTCCAACTGATGTCAAAGCTAATAATTGTTTTTCCAGATGACTATAAAGCAGTTTGCTTTAATGATTGTTCTCTGCAGGCATCCGGGAAGTTTGTGAATATCTTGTCTCGGAATCACCAGCAACTCTGCGTGATGGTATGATACTATCTGCCTTTTTGATTTCTTTCTTTCAGTGTTCATCAGTCATTTACTGCAAACAGACAATGAACACGGTAAATATTAATCTTTGTGTGTCTTTGTCTGCAGCTTGAAGTAGATGGACAGATTGTGCGGTACTGTCAACATCCCTGTAAGTGTGTGATGAGAAGAAACATCTCATTTATATCCTGTTTAATGCTGCCGTTCATTGTCATTTGATCACATTGATATTTGTGTGTTTGATGTACTAAAACTAACATTCGCTATACTAAATATGAGTATGGCAGTTGTTATCAGTTGGTTTATTGTTCACTTCATATTGTTTTAGTGGAGCGGCAGTACTGGAGCTTTCTTCTTCTTCTGCCGCTGATCTTTGTTTGTGTGACTGCTTTTGGAGTACTTCTGGTGAACAAACTCAAATGTAAGTGTTTGCTATCTACAGCATCTCTTCCTTTTTTAAGATGTTTTTCCTCTCAGCAACAAAGAAACTACAACAGAATGGGGATGACTTACAATCTCAACTAAAATCACAATTATTATTATAGTGCATATATTTTATTTAATTATATTAAAAATACAATTATATTAAATATATTACATTATATTACATATGCATTATATCTAATTTAATATTTAATCTTTTAGTATAAATTAGTGCCGGTCAGCGATTAATCGCATCCAAAATAAAAGTTTTTGTGTACATAATATATGTGTGTGTGTGTGTGTGTGTGTGTGTTTACTGTATATATTTATTATGTGTATATATAAATACACACACTGATGTATATATTTAAGAAAAATGTTTATATATTAAATATATAAATTATATGAATATAAATATATACATGTAAATATTTTCCAAATATACACTGTATGTGTGTGTCTTTATATATACTCATAATATATACACAGTACACACACATATATTATATAAACAAAAACTTTAATTTTATTAATTTTAAAATAAGATCGACATTTATTTAATTTCCATTATTTGACCACTTGCAACACTGCTCTAGATATTGCAATTGGCCTTTGAAAAACCCATAAAAAAGTAAATGAACCACTGTGCTGTCAAAGTACAACTGATCAGTCATTTCTTATTATTTTATTGGATTTAAGATGGTGAAAGAGAGAAAGACAGTTGAGGTTTTGTTGAGATGTTGACCAGACACTCTTTTGCTCTCAATGGCTCTATTCATGTGTGTCTGCGAATGGCACATATTTTTGTGGTGATCTGTATAGAACAAATTTATTCCATATCAGCACACTCTTTGTCTTTTTCAACTCCTGCTTCTTCATTTTGTGGGCTTTCACCCATCTTGCCACTTTTTGTGTCTTGTACTCTTTTTAGTGAAATTTCTAAGGAATACAAGTTTAGTCACTATCAGGCCATCCAAGATGTAGATGAGTTTGTTTCTTCATTGGAGCAGATTTGAAGAAATGTAGCATTACATCACTTGCTCACCAATGGATCTTCTGCAGTGAATGGGTGCCGTCAGAAGGAGAGTCCAAACAATTGATAAAAACATCACAATAATCCACACGACTCCAGTCCTTGAAGTAAAGTCTTGTGAAGTGAAAAGCTGCATGTTTGTAAGAAACAAATCCATCATTAAGATGTTACTGTTGCTTCTCGCCATAATCCATAATAATGCTTCCTCCAGTGAAAAATTCCCTGTTGGCATCTCACATTAAAATCCACTTACATATTTATTTAGAACTGTTTTCACTTGTAAATAGTATTTGATCTGTGCATATTTCTCTCCTGATTCAGATGAGATGAAAGAAAGCAATATTATGGATACAGGACTTGTATTTTAGCTGGAAGCATTAACTTAAATGATGGAATAGTTTATTACAAGCAGCTTTTCGCTTCACAAGACATTTATTTAAGGATTTATTCTGTCATGTGGGTTACTTGTGGATTATTGTGATGTTTTAATCAGCTGTTTGAACTCTCATTCTGACGGCACCCATTCACTGCAGAGGGTCCATTGGTGAGCAAGTGATGCAATGCACATTTCTCCAAATCTGTTCTGAAAAGGAAACAAACTCATCTTGGCTTGAGTGTGAAAAAAATTTTCAGCATTTTTTAAAATTTATTTTGGGGTGAACTATTCCTTGAAGTATTAAAGAATGTCTTCTCCTTCGATGAGATTTTACATTCTTGTATGTGCCTCTCACAGGGTCGCTTAGCGAATGGGACAGAAGATGTCATTCTCAAGGTACACAAGGTGTTTATTTACAGTCATTTGTGTGTCTTATTAGCATAGGAAAAGTTCTCCAATTAATTTAACTTAACTTTACCTAATGATAATCTCATGCCCTATTCTTTTATCTCTCTAGATATGAGGGGACCGGTGTTGTTGCTCCATTCCTCAGCCACGGACACACAGCTGGTGTGTAAGCTGGGCCAGTTGTTTTCTGAGCTGGGTTTCAGAGTATTTCTCGACCTGTTGAACCAAACAGAGCTCGGTTCTTGCGGCCCAGCAGCGTGGCTCCACTCTAAGCTCGATCACATCCAGAAGCATGGAGGGAAGGCCCTTCTGGTGCTTTCTCCGACAACGCTGCAGAGAGCAGAGTTGTATTGGAAAATTGCAGTGGAAAGACAAAGCAATCCTGCCACATACTCCTCAGATATGCTGGCTTCGGCATTGTGCTGCATTTTTGCTGACCGTCAGAAGGGCTGCGCTGCTCAGCGGTTCGTCCTTGTGCAGTTAGACTTTCATGAACTTCCCATCAATGAGGAGCATGACATGCCAAAGCTGTTGAGGGGCCTGCCGCTGTATAAACTGCCCTCACAGTCTCAGGGATTACTTATGGAACTGTGTTTGGAGAGCCCAAATAACATGAGCGGGAAGTTGAAGAAGATGTGGTGGATGAAAAAGGCACAAAGAAAGCTGGCCCAAGGAGTGCAGAACATTTTTAAGTCGAGGGTGAGGACTGAATCCATGCTCCCTCAAAATTATTCACTCAGCCTAGACACAGAAGACACAGAGGAAAGAATTTTTCTCAAAAATGAACAGCACTGATCTGTCATTTACTCCCTCGTCACACCAGAACATTGTAAGGATGGTCAGTCACAATCTGCAGTATGGACTATGGACAGATGACATGAACAATAAAAGTACCAGAAAGTCCAAAAAACATGGTTTTTATGAGCATGCTTGGAAATACCAAGGAAGTTTAGACATGTGCCATCATGAACTACCTTTGAATACTATGTGAATATGGCATAATACAGACATATTTACAGTAACTGGCTGTTATCTCCGGGAATAGTTTAAGAGGGAAGTCTGCATGACTTACAAGCCCAAATGAGGATATTCCACAGTACAGATGCTACAGGAAGTAAAGAAATTGATAAATACACAAAAAATACTTCAAATATATGTGTATATACTCCTATGTTTTCATAGGTATTTGGAAGGAAATTTCCTCTAACTTACTGTTTTCATCTCTGCTTTTATTTAATGGTTGTAAATAATGGCTTTTGGCTAATATCTATACATAAATGTCATGTAAATATTGCTATTCACATTTTATATATGGCTATAATATATATTTTAATTGAACCTTTGTAATATACAGTACATTTGAAATGCTCTGGTTGTACTCAAATATACGGTTTTGACACTAGTGGTTTGTCATGGTCTGATGAGTGGAAGGCCTATAAAATGGATGGAATATAGCCAAAAGATAGCACGTTTACGTCTGCAAGATGTCTGTTGAAGATCGTTTGATCTGGAAAGCATCTGCTGTGTACAAATATCTGACACACCTCTTTAAGATGTCAGTTTTACATACATTCTGAATCATAAACATCTTAAAGACATCCGATAAAGGTCTGTTTAACATGCTGGTCTGCATGTTAGAATTTAAGTGGATAGAGACAATCAGTGTCTATAAAAGGAAGCTAGGGAGGGGGCAGCATAAAAATATCGTGCACCAGACCCACTGCAGACTAAAAATAATCGCTGTTATTTGAGAAGCGCGGTCTGTATCCTGCGCGACGTCCTCAAGCTGCTGCTGCTTCGCTGATTTTGTGCGTCCATGACTGACTGAAGAAACTAGAAACACATAATTAACCTACTTAGTGGCCCGAAAGCTGCCTGGGAAAGCTGCCATGAATCAGGTACAATGAGTCTAAATAATAATGCTTCCGCTTTAACTCCTTGTTTATTTTAAAAAGCAGAGGCATTTCTCAGTACACACAAGTTCCAGAATGAGTCTGAAGCAGGTGGCATGCGTTACATTTCTCCGCGCTGGAAGCCTGGAAACATTGTAATTACATAGCCTACATATAAAGTGGAGTTAAAATATAGGCTAATATTTAGGGTACAGATCAAGTGTTGGTAAATGTGATTCAATAGGACATCTACTCGCGCACCAGGCAGAACACAACGAAGTTATCTTACCAACTCAGGAAGACTAAAATGGCGAAGACTTTCTCTTAATATTCATGACCAGCCCATCACCATTGAATGATTTTCATACTACGTCACCAGGACCTTATTAATGTTCATGAGTCAAACTGTACGTTTGCCAGTCGATGCTAGAATATCATATGCAATATTCATGAAGCATTTGTCATTTTTTCAGTCAACATGCGCACAGGGGGATCTGTTGGGTGTATAATTGCGTCCTGAACCCTAAAAGCGAAAACTAGAAAATAGTGGTTTTACCGACAGCCAAACCATCACTATCCCGTTCGTGAGTATTTAATTAAAACATCAATTCCATGCTGGTCTTTTCTAAACTTTTGCATTCTGCTTGTTGGTTTTGTTTTAATGCATTACGGTTTAGCATGCATGATAAAATATAATTTAGGTTGCCCCTCTCGCCCCCTAAACTAATATCGTTACTAAAAAAAAAAAATAAATAAAAATTCAACCTTACACTCACACTGCTACTCCAAATGTCATATTTAGCTACTTGGCTTTAGAAACTTGAAAAGAAACCTGGAATTTCTTGTATCTAGTATTTTGACATAAATACTAATACAATTAATACATTTAAACTAACACATGACAATAAACAAGAAAGATGCACAATATAGGCTACAGTAATAACAACGTGAAATTAGAACATTTAAAATCACTTTATTATTTTTGAATGCAGTCATCTAGAGAATAATTATCACAGCTTAGCAGCACTAACAATTCATCTATTTTCTAAATGATTCATGAAAGCAGTGGCTTTATTTATTTAACAAAATTCTTACACCTTAATACACCCTATTATAAGTCTTTGTAAATGAAATTAATTGTAAATGAAATCAACTTTTTTTCTTCAAACGAATTCCTGATTTTAAAATCATCACATGTCATTCTAGCAGTACACTTTGTGGAAAGTGGGGGTTTGAAGCACTCAGCATTAGTGTGAGAGTAATGTTACCCTCACGGATGTTGTTCCTGTCTGCTGTGCTCTGCGTGGCCCTTTTTCATCTAATTTCGGGTCAGAACTGCTCAGAGCACTGTAAAGCATGCGGGGGCCCAGAGAAAGACCAGTGCCTTCAGTGCCACACCGGATTCATCCTGCATGACAACCTGTGCGTGGGTGAGTGAGATGAACAGACTGTACGCTCGATTCATCTCATGGACTGTTTCACTCTGAAGTTCACTTCTACGCTCTTACGCTGACAGATATTGATGAATGTGGTACTGATCTGGATCGGTGTCCCGACAACACATACTGCTTCAACACCCATGGCTCTTATGAATGCAAAGGTCAGTGTGGTTTATCCTCAGCACATGGATCAGCAGAGTAACACATTTTACACTTGCACTTAATATGATTTGTGTTTTAATACAGTATAAAATAACAGGTTACATGCACTTACTTTTATAATAACAACAAACTATGTATAATTACATGCATGCAAGTAACCCTAAACTAAACCCTAGTTACAAACCTAAGCATAGTAAGTACATGTAGTTAATTAATATTATTCAGTAAATATATATAATTACACTGTAATGAGAACACCACCTTAAAATAAAGTGTAACCAAGTTGTTTTATTATTTGTTTTTCAGGATGTGATAAGGCCTGTGTTGGTTGTATGGGTGGAGGACCTGCCCGCTGTAGAAAATGTGCTGCTGGTTACAGATCATCAGGCATGAGATGTGTAGGTGAGTTGTAGTCTATACACGTAACTAGTTATGTATTGTCTAGTTTTTCAACCTCTGTAGTATAAAATATGGGTAGTACTTAATTTCCAGTGATATTGTTGACTTGATTGCACAGATACTATTAAAACTGAACTGAGCTGGATGATGACATCTCTGAATTCAATGATGAACTGGGCTTTATATTGTAATTTTGCATTATTGACACACTATTTTCCTATTTAATACTGTAAAGCTGCTTTGACTGAAAGCTCCTTTATAAATGAAATTGACTTGACTTGACTTGAGTAGTATAATTAAAATGAATTAAAATCTTAAACTCAACTAAAATATGTTCTAAAACTGTTTGCCAAAGTTCTCATTAAGTTTCAAACACACAGTTCTGAGAATGTTCCTTGTTAGCTGGGTAAAAACACTGCAGGATGTAGACAGAAGGAAGTTCAACTAGTGTTTTTAGGTAATTTGAGAACAAATACTTTAACTGCTTTTGTCAGCTGATAGTGTCACATCTGGGATTATGCAAACATCGGCCTGAAGACATCAGCATTCTAAATGTATAAGAGGACATCATTTTAAATAAATTAGAATGTCTAAGTATGTTTTTTTTATTTTTTAAATCCCATTTTAGACTTGCTTTGTTTTGCTGAATAATGTAAAAAATGTTCCTTATTCTTGATTGCCATACTATTAATAGCGGGACTACTTAATTTAAAATATATTATAGTTTAATTTGGGAATTTGCTGCTGCTGTATCAAGCTTGAAAACATACAAGAACAGAAAATGAATCTTATCTGTAATGACACAAATTAGTTCTTCTGCAATGCTACCATCTTGTGGCTTTAAGAAGCATTTCCACCAAGAATGTTGCATAACAACAAACACATTTTTATTTAATTATTCAGTATTTTGCAACATAACTGCCTATTTGTTCTATTTGTTGTAGGTGTTTATCTCTCTTTATCTGTTTATCTCATTTTGCTTTGTATATTGTGTTCTCTGGGCCAGAAATTGCAGCAGTATTTTGTTTCTCCTGCAGATATAGACGAGTGCGGTGAGGAGATATTGGCCTGTCCTAAGGTCAATATGTTCTGTGTGAATACAGAGGGCTCTTTTCACTGTCAGTGTGCAGTGGGTTACACACGCAGAGGCAACACCTGTGAGAGGAGCCAGAAAACAGGTGAGCTCAAACATCATTTGAGTTTTATTCTCACAGATATGAAATAACACAGGTATAATCTGTGTATCAAAGAGTGTTCATGTTATTTTAGTATTATTGAGTATTGATATATTAGCATTAATTTTCATTCATTTGTTTGTTTGTTTTTTCAGTGTTCAGTGTTTTTGCCATTTTTATATGTTAAAAATATTATTATTATTTTAGTTCAAGTTAAAGGGTTAGTTCACCCAAAAATGAAACTTCTGTCTTAATTAAATATCTTAATTTGTGTTCCGAAGATGAACAGAGGTCTTACAGGTTTGGAACGACATGAGGGTGAGTAATTAATGACAGAATTTTCATTTTTGGGTGAAGTATCCCTTTAAAGGAATGAATATTCTGTCATTATTACTCACCCTCATTCATCATCTTCAGAACACAAATTAATATATTTTTGATGAAATCCAAGAGCTTTCTGACCCTGCATAGACAGCAACACAACTGACGCATTCAAGGCACAGAAAGGTAGTAAGCACATCGTTAAAATAGTCCATGTGACATCAGTGGTTCAACTGTAATTTTATGAAGCTACGAGAATACTTTTTGTGTTTTTGTGTACACTGCATCTAAATCACATAATGTAACACAAAATGCACTTGTAGATGTTTCTGAATTCACTTACGTCTTCCTGTCTCTTTCCTCAGCGTCTGAAGAAAAGGGTCTTTTTGACGACATTCAGGAGGATGAAATCGAGGTTCTGCAGCAGATGTTCTTCGGTGTTGTGCTGTGTGCATTGGCCACATTGGCGGCTAAAGGGGACTTGGTGTTCACCTCCATCTTTATGGGGGCAGTGGCAGCCATGGCCGGATACTGGCTCTCTGATAAGAGCGACCGAGTGATAGATTCCATCTTGAAGGGGAGATAAATACAAAGTTTACTACTTTTGAGGTGGGCCATTTCTTACACCATATGATGGTATGTTCACACACACAGTCCAAGGAAGCTATAAGCAACATTTTGTGTGGTATTCAAAAATAAAGCAATGAGCCACAATAGGCCGTCCATTACTGTGATTTTACTAACACATGGCCTACAATTGGCTTATTGCATTTATATAATGGCAGCAACAGTAATATGTTCAAGAAGTATAATGAGCATGCACTTTTTTTTTTTTTTTTACCCCAAATGGTTTTTAATTTGGCTAGCAATGTGACAGCTTGGTGTATTCTTATTTCACTTACAAGTTGACTACTGTATACTGGGAATCAGTTGTTTCTGATTATTAATTTGGGCACCGGCCTTAAACAATATCCATCTGATGCCATTTTTTACTGTGGCCTTTGCATTTTTAGTAGCCTTCAAGTAGTCTACATACACTGTGTGCAGAATTATTAGGCAAGTTGATATTCTGGTCATATTTTTTTGCCAAGAACATTGTTACCAATTCCAAACCACATCAATCTTAATAACTACTATTGATTTTGTATTTAATCATTTCTAAGTTATATATAATTGTCCATGAAGGCTGAAAGTCAAAAACTCCTTATTTCAGGTGTGCTGAATTATTAGGCAGGTTTTCTTTTACAGATAAAATGAGCCAAAAAAAAAGGGATTGAACTCAGAGTAAAAGTAAAAAAAAATAATAATAATAATTAAATGCCCATGAGAAGGATGCAATACTAATTCAATAACAGAATTAGCAAAGTTAAGGCATGACCATTGGGCAGCAAAATGCTCATTGGGTCAGTAGGGTCAGAAAAAACAGGTGGAGAAGAAAAGACACGTTAACTGCAAAAGAATTAAGAATTAAGGTGAAGAATTAGCTGTGAAACCATCAGGAATCATTTAGTCTCCAGCGCCACCATTTTCCAGAACTGCAACCTTCCTGGACTCTCCAGAAGTGCAATGTGTCAGGTTCTCAGAGACCTTGCTTGGGTAAACAATGGTAAAAAATAACCCTCACTTAATAAGAATAACATGCTGAAGTGTTGTGAAATACATGAAGACTGATTTTGTATAGGCTTTATGGACAGGATAAGTTGAGAGTGACTCTTGAAGGACCAGCATCACATCCTCTTGTACCACTGTTTGAAGAATTTATCTTCCAGAATCTGTCAGTAAGTTTTAGGAGCTCATTTTAGTCAATCTCTGCAAGACAGACTTTTTAGGATAGGAGATAGAATAAAAATGAGCTCCTAAAACTTACTGCCAGATTCTGGAAGATAAATTAAAGACACATTGCACTTCTGGAGAGTCCAGGAAGGTTGCAGTTCTGGAAAATGGTGGCGCTGGAGACTAAATGATTCCTGATGGTGTCACACCTAATTCTTCACCTTAATTCTTAATTATTTTGCAGTTAACGTGTCTTTTCTTCTCCACCTGTTTTTTCTGACCCTGCTGACCCAATGAGCATTTCGCTGCCCAATGGTCATGCCTTAACTTTGCTAATTCTATTATTGAATTAGTATTGCATCCTTCTCATGGGCATTTAATTCTTTTCTTTTTTTTTAACTTTTACTCTGAGTTCAATCTCTTTTTTTTTTGCCTCATTTTATCTGTAAAAGAAAACCTGCCTAATAATTCAGCACACCTGAAATAAGGAGTTTTTGACTTTCAGCCTTCATGGACAATTATGTATAACTTAGAAATGATTAAATACAAAATTAATACTAGTTATTATGATTGATGTGGTTTGGAATTGGTAAAATTTTCTTGGCAAAAAAATATGACCAGAATATCAACTTGCCTAATAATTCTGCACGCAGTGTATACTGTAGAAATGTATTTGTGAGTGTACATAATGTTTAAAAGTTTGGTTTTGATAAGGTTTTTTAATATCTCTTCTCATCAAGGCTGCATTTACTTGATTAAAAATACAGTAAAAAAACAAAAATATTGTGGAATATTTTTACAATTTAAAAAACTGTAAAATGTAATTTATTCTGCATCATTACTCCAGTCATCAGTTCCACATGATCCTTCAGAAATAATTATAATATGCCTATTGCTGCTCAAGAAACATTTCTTATTATTAAAGTTACAAATTGTTATAATTAATATTTAAATGTAATTAATAATAATAAAAAATCTAAATATTTTTGTGGAAAGTGTGATATAATTTTTTCCAAGATTCTTTGATGAATACATAGTTTAAAAAAATCAATATAATTTAATTAAAAACAAATCAGAATTTATTTGTAATTTACTTTTTTGTCCTCTTTAATGTCCCTTTTGATCAATTTAATGTGACCTGGCTAAATATATATATTTTTTTAAATCTTACAGAACCAAACTTTTGAACAGTTGGGTATATAACAGCAATATACAATGGATTTTTTAGGAGGACAAACACTCTTTGGACTTCGACTAATAAACTTTTATTTGTTTTTAAATGAAACAGAGCATATCTCAGAAAGAAAGTCACTTTTATTTAATGGATATAAACAAGCCGACTGACACTTTTTTTTTTTTGGGGGGTAACGACACATACAATAGCAAATATCAGGAAAGTTGAGGGCTTTAAAAACATCGAACATGACACAGATTTCACACCGAACACCCCAGTCGCGCCTGCTAGGCTCTCGCACCGCCAACTTTCTCCAACACACGCGCAGCATTCACACTCTGTAACAATCCTTTTTGCATACACAGACACAATCATGCAAGCATATCCCACACTCTTTTAGCGTCTCAGATCTGCACCCCGAAAACATGCGAACGCTTTTATTTAGTTGCACGGGCAATCCACTGGCAGTGGGAGGGAAGATGTGGGTGAGGACACACCATTCTCAAACACATTACACCATCATGATGCCAATGCATCTCATCCGTGACGACTGGTGCACCATGGGAAAATGAACCCTACGTTCACACGGTATCATTCAGCATGCTAACACTCACATTGGACTTGTTTGCACGGCTGTACAGAAAAAGAACAGTAAACTAATTTCATGTACAAATGTTACAGTCCCAAACTGACATATTCAAAAAAGCATGAACCATAAAAAAACATAACATAAATAAATATCTTAAAAAAGTAAAAACAATGTTTTTTGTTTTTAAGAAGAATTATACTATTTCTTTTCTGGCATTTGTCACAGTGGTTTGTATCATCCAGAGGTTTGCATTTTTTGACATCGTGAAATAAAAGAAACAATGCAACTGGCACACAACAAATATAAATATAGAGAGAAATCTTCACTTTTGTTCTCTTTATTTTGGGCCTTTGCTCAAACCAGAGGCCCCTCGACATACGTCATAGTTTTATAAACCCTACAGGGCTGAATCTTCTTTCTTTCTTTCATTCATTATTAATAATTTCTGCGTAGAGATCCATTAGACCTTTAGTCTAATGTTAGACTTCACCATAGCCCAGAGTTGGCACATAATGTACATAATCATGCATCATCACCACATAAGTCAACATTTCTCTTTTTTTCTTTGTTCTATATAATATATCTCTTCTCAAGGCAGGAGATCTCCCCCTACTTCAAGTATTCAATAATAAAAGGTCCTGAAGGTGGAGGACTGCAATATGTCTGACGTCTTTTTTTGTCCTTATAGTACAATTATAGACTTGCACAACAGACAGACAGACAGACAGGTAGACAGACATAAACATTAGAACAGCAGATCAAACACTCTTCTAGTGTTTGAAACTGAGTCAGAAATCTCCAGTATTCACATGGTGGACATATTCTGGATCAGTGTTCATCAGTCACAATAGTTAAAGAAACGTTGGAATATTCTAGAGCACAGCGACAATGATGCGCTCACGTCATGACAGAATTACCGTGAAGTTTCCGACTTCTAACTTGCTCATTGTGACATGTTCATAATGACCAAAATCTTAACATTAAAGAAACTGTATATAAGTGTGTATTACCTTTCACCTTGAGTTTCAAAATCATTCTTCTGACTTCTAATAAGGCGAATGGCTTCTGTTTCTTTCATGCTCCCCTCAAACATCTGGGAGTTGGTACGTTTTGTGAGATTGCGTTACGACATTACGACAGTTCAAAAGTCACAGAAATACATACAGTTAGCCTACTTTAAACTAGTTTCATGTCATTTTATTATAGCTTAGGTACACAATGCACTTTTTTTTACCCTCAAGATTTGAGGATTGGCATAAAAATGAATCATTTGTGAGCCCAAAGATACAAACTTATCGGAACAGAATCTTTTGAATGCGGTAATTCTGGCATTATGTGAACACAGAACAGAAACATATGCGATTCTTGGACTAATGTGAAGGCGCCTGAATAACGAGAAGGTGAAATGCAACATGGAAGCACAGACAGGTCATTTAACAGTCAGATCTTGGCTATATTTTGGGCTTTGCCAAAGTCCTAATGCGAACTCCACAACTACAGACAACAGCAGTGAAATGACACAAGACAATGCAAAACAACTGTTAACACATCCCAGCCATCTCAACGTGTTCGTCCACTTGAAACTATGTTTATGTTTCTTAAAGGCATAGTCCACCCTAAAATGAAAATTGTCATTTACTCCCCCTCATGTCGCCCCATGAGTTACTTTCTTCTGCTGAACACTAAAGAAGATGTTTTGAAGACTGTTGGTAATCGAACAGCCATTGCCATTGCCATTGACTTCCATTATGTTTTTTGACCATACAATGGAAGTCATATATACAATTCTGTCAGAATGCCGGCTCCTGTGTCAGTAGCATCACACGCATGCATTATGGTACTCTCGTGAATGCACGTTGAAAACTGACACGGAAGAGATTATTTTTGTTTTCTTTGCGCACAAAAAGTATTCTCGTAGGTGGAACCACTGATTACATGGACTATTTTAATGATGTCCTAACTACCTTTCTGGGCCTTCAACTTGTCAGTTGTGTTGTCTCTTGGATTTTATCAAAAATATCTTAATTTGTGTTCCGAAAATGAAAGAAAATCTTACGGCTTTAGAACGACATGAGTGTGAGTAATTAATGACAGAATTTTCATTTTTGGGAGAACTATTCCTTTAAGTTGTGTTTACAATGACAGTGATGAAATCCACCTCAGGTCACCAAAATTTTTTGTTCAGATCTCATTGCTGTTTGATTTTTTTTTTTTTGTTCCTTTTATGAGGTGCAACATATTCTATACAACACTTTTTCTAGCTGAAGATCTAGTTTCTTGATTCCACGCATGTCCTGCAAAAGACCTTTTGCGTTCTTTTTTTTGCATAGACCCCAGTGCCAAGATCTTGTAATTGGAGCACTGTGAGGGGCCAAACAGACAATGATAACACACACGACTCAAACACACCGAGAAAAAAAAAAAAAAAGTTTCCTTTGATTTCTGACACAATAGTCTGACCACAGTAGACACACTTTATTTAGCTAGTATTTCTCTATCTATATATCTACTATCTATTTATAAATAGGCACTCGCCACCAATGTTGAGACGTTACGAGAATTTGGCGGTAGCTCCGCCAATACCTGGTGGGGCGGTTCGTTAAAGGAGAAGGACATTCCCTTTATGGGACACACAGGTTGGACTGGCCTTGTCAACAGACATCTTGACAAATTCATCAATGCTACGACCTGCAGCAGTAGCTTGGGAAAACATCTCAATTATCTTCCGAAAAAACTTGCCGCCATGGATTCAGTGAGTGTTATAGAACAGCTGATGTCCGAAATGGTTTAGCCATGGCTGTCTCCATCTCTTTTGGGCCTGAGCACCAGTTGAAGCACCATTAGAAATGTTCCCTGTTTTAAGGGGTGGAGGTGCATAGGTGCATGAGAGCTTACATGCAGACCAGCCTTGGTGTTTGGAGTGGAGCACGAGCAAAATGAAATGGCAAATTCTGGTTAGCGTGGTGTATGTTATGTGCGTTATAATCGGTGAGACGAAATGAACTCTGTATAGAGTAGACTACCTCTGAGGTATACTAACTCTCTAAGGTCCAACATACACTAAAAACCAACAATGGAGACTTAAATGTGGCCCATGCATATCGTAGTGCATACTCAAACCTAAGTACATAAATGTATACAGTAGCACATACAATAAAACCTAAAGAATTGAAGGCAGGCAACAGTTGGCCTTTAAGATTAAAATTGCTAATGCAGACGTGATCGTAAAAAATGGTTCAAAATGAAATTATTAGGATGGTATTATTTTACATTGGATAACATAAAAAAAGCAGAATCAAGGCTTGAATGGGTGCAGGCTGACTTGTTGCTTCATTGAAGAGGTGGAGCTAGATGAGAGTGGGCGGGGCAGTGATGAGAAGGGGCGGGGCCAGCTGGATGCATGCCCTGGTCGCAAGTGGAAACCAGGCAACTAGGAGCAGCTGCAGTGTCTCATCTAGTGTTGACTGAGCATGGAGAGTCTTCAAGGCAAATGTCTTTAGAAAAAGGACTGCACCACGAAGTAACTGTGTTTCTGTTCAGTCCAGACTTCCTCTCCATTTATTTTTTTAATCATCTGAAAACAACAACAACATGGAATAATTATCCTTAAGAGAATGCATCATTTAGCATTAATATTACACCATGTCTATGTTTTGGAAAGAAGTCTCTAATGCTCAACAAGGCTGCACAAAAATACATTAAAAACCCTAATATTGTATTTTGGGCTTGCCAAAGCTGAGTGACTATTGGACACTAATATTTAAAATACTAAATGATGCTTTTAACTTAGAAATAAAGTGTTGAAATTGCTTTTTTTGGTGTACCAGAACACAAAGTATCATTGACAAGGTAAAAAAATGTTATCGCTTTTGTCACTTTATTTTTAAGTGGAAATCAGCAATCCCACCTATAGCTTCAGTGTGGATGTGTGACCTGGTTTTATATTTGAAATGAGAGAAAATTAAATATTTAATGAAGGGATCTGTACAAAAATTGTATGAGACGTGGCAACCTATGATCACATATTTTGAAAAGATGAAGACTCTCCCCAGTTAACTGATCATTATATTTGAGATTTGTGGTAACCAATGTTGCTTGGTTTTATATTTATGTAAAGACAGCCATGAATATGACAGAGGATCGAATTGTATTATTGTTTAGGTATTTATTTATATTTATTATTCCTACAATGATATTGTTCATTTGTAAATGTGTACAATATTGTAATGTTTATCTTGTATTTTTAACATCTATTTTTTTTATTATTATTATTAAATTGTCTATTTTTCTTATTGTTGTTGTTTTTGTAATTTTATTTTATTTTGTCTGTTTAGTTATTTCGGCAGTAAGGGTCATCACGGGGGAAAAGTTATAACCTTAATTGTAAGTTTTGGAAAAGGTTCATATATAATATATATATACACATTTTATATAACATATATATAAAAAACAATAATATTGCTAACTATTATTACTAGTTAAAAACTATTTGTTTTTAATGTTTTAAAATGTAATTTATGTTTGTGATGCAAAGCTGAATTTTCAGCATCATTACTCCAGTCTTCAGTGTCACATGATTCTCCAGAAATCATTCTAATTAGCTGATTTGCTGCTCAAGAAACATTTATTATTATTATCAATGTTGAACACAGTTGTACTGCTTAATATTTTTGCTGAAACACTGATACATTTTTTTTAGGATTCTTTAATGAATAGAACGTTCTAAATAACAGCATTTATTTAAATATAAAAATCTTTTGCAACATTATACATGTCTTTACTGTCACTTGAATAAAAGTGTTGATTTCTTTAAGAAATTAATGTCACTTTTTATCAATAGAATTTGCCCTTGCTGAATATATTAATTTCTTTATAATATATTAATATATATTCATTATATTTATATCAATTAATATTAATGTTAATATTAACGTTATTGACCACAATGGTAGTGTATGATATGAAAACGGTAAATTAAAAAATAAAGTAAATGAAGTGTTAGTACTTCTGTTGATAGTATTTACCTGCTCAGGTGGTCATCTCCAGCTTTGGCCCTCCCACTCAAACTAATGCTCCGCCTCTTTCCTTAATGAATGGAAAAAATGGGACCCCATCCAAAAGAATAAATCTGATTGTAGGTAAAGACTGGCCAAGTGAACAATGTAGAATTTCATCTGTATGGCATGGCTGTGCTCCTCCTTTAGTGACTGAATTGTCTGTGAACATAACAAAAAAAAGTGTTTGGCAAAGCGCTTTTATCCACAAAATCTCATTTTAAACCAGACAACTGACATCAGACATCAAAATCTCACCCCATAAAACAACATCATAGCTTTGGTTTGGAAATAGTTATGCCCAAATTCCTTCTTCATCATCCTTTGAGGCCAAAATATATCCAGATATCCAGAGGTCAGCATGAAATGAGGAGAATTAGATGAGTTAAAGGTGAAAGAGCAGGTTGTTTAGATTAGGAAATTTAGCGATTGCATTACAGTGAGAGACAGGTATATTATACAGAGGTCCATCGCCTGCAGAAAACACCAGCCATATATTGTGATTTGATGTCGATCAGTGTTGTTATCTTTAATTAAACTAAAACTTTTTAAATAAAATTGAAAAAATTGAAAAAAACCATAACAAAATTATTAAAATTTACACTAAAATTCAATTGAAAACTCAAAATATTAACAAATACTATTATAGTATATAAATAATTCTAAAATACCACTTATTTCAAAAGTTACTGCATCAATACTTTAGATCCTTGTTATTTATCTATTTTATTTTAAAGATAAATTATTTAAATAGAATGAATTAATCTTGCCTTCTGTTGTAGGTCTCAAATCATATTTGCATGCAAAAACAATGCCAGTGACCATTGCTGACGTCAAACTCTCTGATATTTTAATGCAATGTATTATATCATAGTATATGTATCATAGTATATCATCATGTAGTTGGCCAAGTCCACTGGTCTGTGCTGGTTAGTGCTGGTTTATTTGGCGGATAAAGGCTGACCAAGTTAGTGAAACGTGGCTTTGCTGATTAAAAATTTTGTGATTAAGCCTGGCAGGAAATAACCAGCATCCCATATGGGTAACCATCATACCAGCAGCCAAAACAACACAAGAATCTGCTCTTTTCAACATGCACTTGTATTTTTGGTTAACAGTTTGTAATTAACACACACACACACACACACACACACACACAAATCTTACGATTTTTCTGCTGAAAAAAGGCCTAATATTACTTAAATTTGTTGATGCTTTCTGAATTTTGCCTTTTGAATTTTTATTTTAATTATATACAGTATATATATATATATATATATATATGTATCAGCTTTTTCATTTTTCAATGACAAAAAGAAATATAAAAAATCATTTAACTTTATTTATTTATTTAAAATATTAAGTATCATTTAACTTACAATCTGCAAAAACACTACAAAATGCATCAAATTTTGTGATGTGCTCATGCAAAACAGGCACTATTTTTGTAATCAGCATCCTAAAATTAGTAAGAAGCAAGTATTGGATTTCATGTGATGCAGATTAGATAAGAAATATTGCAAAGTATTAGAAAAAACAAATGTACACTAATTTAGATGAATTAATTAAATTAGAATAGGTGCAGACACAAAATTTGTAGTACAGTGAAGATACCGTACAAACCTGGTCTGGAGCGGGTCGGTGTCCGGGATGTGGTGGTCCACGGCCTGGACCCCGATGGTGTGGTGGAGGGTGTCGAGGGTGTGGGCCCTGCGGGCCGGGGTGCGGGGGGTGATGGGGGTGCTGCTGCGGGTGTTGCATGGACTGAGGATGGGGGCCCTGCTGAGGCGGAGGGCCGTGGGGGTGCTGCTGCGTAGGGACCCCAGAATGAGGGTGTTGAGGGTGGGGTGGCTGGGGTCTAGGTGGGTGCTGGTGTGGGCCGGGCGGTTGCGGGTGTTGTGGGTGCTGCGCGTGCTGGGGGTGTTGGGGGTGTTGGGGGTGCTGTGGGTGTTGTGGGTGGGGGTATTGAGGCTGGGGTGGCTGCTGCGGGTGTTGAGGGTGGTGGGGTGGAGGCTGTGGGTGTTGGGGATGGGGCGCGTGTGGGTAAGGAGGCTGGTGGGGGTGTTGGGGGTGTTGGGGCTGTGGGTATGGTGGCTGGGGTTGGGGTTGAGGATGAAGGGGTTGAGGTTGCATGTGGGGAGGTGGAGCGTGAGGGTGGTAATGGTCATCCTCGTAGTTGTCAGCAATAAGTTTCATTCTGCTCTGTGTCTAAAATGGATAAAAAGAAGTTAGTAAGACACAAGCAGCATATTATTTGATACAGGGTCAGGATACAGATATCAAACATCTCTAAATGGCTTGTACAAATGTAAAAAGTTTGCTTTTACTCAATTTCCAGGAGTTAATGAAGCACGGACTGACAGAAAACAAAGTTGAGTTTACAAGGTATCAGGTGGCTACATGCCTCAGAGGAAGTGCAGGAGATTCTCTAATACTTTCTTTGACTCATTCCCTCAAGCTGTAAACTGATATTGCCACATTTTGGGAAAAACATCCCACTGAAGCTAAAAATAGGAATGCACAATACTGTGTACAAGCACAATTTTTTTTTTATTCAGTTTATTGGCTGATATTGGATATTTAATTGCTTCTGGCTATTTTAAAGGGGTGGTTGATTGCGATTTCACTTTTTTAACGTTAGTTAGTGTGTAATGTTGCTATTTGAGCATAAACAATATCTGCAGAGTTACGAAGTTGAAAGTTCAATGCAAACGGAGATATCGTGTTTTAAAATTCTGGCAGTTTAATGCCTACAAATACGGCTCGTAGGGACTACAACGAGTTACTTCCCAGGTTTGTGACATCACAAACCCAGATAAACCCCGCCCCCGGGAACATGCAGCAAAGGGGGTGAGGCCATGCTGTGCTGCTTTAGAGAAGAGGAAGAGAAAAATAGAGGTGCACGTAAAAATCTATTCATATTTAAATCGCGATTCTGTCTTCTAACGATTCTAATGTATTTCACAAGTTTCAAAATCAATGTTCTAAAGCAGCGGTTCTCAATCCTGTTGCTCGTGTCTCCCTGCTCTGCATACGCTCTGCTCTGCATCTCTCTCTCTCTCTCTGAATACACTTATTTTCACATTGCTATGAGAAGCGTTATACATGGACACGGTGCGGTTGCCGTACTGTATTAAAGTTTTAATCAGAATAAAACCGTATATTAAAAGCTAACATCGTAGCATGTATAAATAACAGCGTATCTAAAAGTATGAGACAACAACAAACAAACAACAGTGAAAAATACTGTCATGAGTTGCACATGTATACATAGTGGAAACATTATTGTTATTTATTTACTTAAATTGCAATCTTTGTGATATGCATTAAGCTATATCAGTATAGTACAGCCCTACTATTTCCTTCAGCAGCTTTCAAAATTAATATTTAGCCATCTTTCATTCAGTACAATTGAATGGTGTTATCCCTAAATTCACATACAAACATACAAACTACTAACTTTTTAAAAATGTTTATTGTTTTATGACCTTTTTAAAAACCCAAATCATACAGCTCTACAATAATAATTACCGGCTTGGCCAGAATTTGTCATCCCTATGAAAAATGAATCATATCTTCACTCTACAATATCTTAATTCTAGGTGTAATTAAATGGGTTTCTGAGTACAGAAATCGACCAACCTGTTGTTTGAGCTGATGCATTAGTCTGTCCTTCTCTCTTTTCAGGGCCAACACTTCCTCTTGTGTCTTTTTCTTATTGGAGGAGGACAGCTCCAGCAAAGCGATGTTAGCATCCTTCTCACTGATAGCAGCGAGCAGAGCCTGTTGTCTGAGGGGAACAGACCATGAGATATGCATGCATGATGTACACTGAGCAGCTTTCAACGAAAGGAACATAGACTAAAAACATCCCAGGCATCAAATATTTATGAAGAAACAGAGTCTGACTGCAAGGATTCTTACTTCATCTCCAAGATCTCCTCGAGCTGTTTTCTGCGCTCCTGTCGGAGGTTGGTCAGATGGCCGTCTCTCTCAGACAGAGACTGTTGGGTGGAGGACAGACGCTGCTTAGTGGCTTCCAACTCCTGCCTCGTCTTCTCCAAAACATTCATCAACTCCTCCATCTGTGAAACAAAGAAAAATGTGTGCAAGAAAATAAATCAACAAGAAAAACAAAAGGTTTTCTCTTTAAGACTAAATTTAAAGCCATAAAATAAAAAGAACACACCTTTGGGTTATCCATTGGATTATCCTTCCGTTGGTCTTGCAAGATATTCCCAGGGCCTTTCTTGTCCATCTGAGGGCCAAGCTTGATGCCTGGGCCCTTTTTATTTTGATCCTTGGTTTGCCTTAGAACACATACACAGTGTCACCTGAATACCTTGATACCAATCACAAAACCCTGTTTAACCAAACATGATATATTGATCGAAATGAATTATAGCATATTTTTTGTCTTGTTTTCCAGTACAAATATCTGTCTTAAATTAACATACATTTACTTAAGAAGCAAATGACATAAGATATTAAAGGACTAGTCCACCCAAAAATCTAAATTCTGTTATCATTTCCCATTGACATCCGTTGTTTGTTTGTTTTTTGTCCATATAATGGAAGTCATGGGGTCATACCAAAACAGTTGGTTTACCAACATTCTTCAATACATCTTCTTACATGTTCCACAGAACAAAGAAAGTCTTACAGGTTTGGAGTAAGGTTTGGTCAAGAAAATTATGACTATAAATATAAATTAATATTATGAATATACAGAAATGTACAGAATATACAGAATTGTTTTCTGACCCCATCAACTTCGGTCTGTAATCTTTGATGAACAGCTGACCTTCAAAGACCACATTGCAAAGACTGCTCGATCTTGCAGGTTTGCACTACACAACATCAGAAAGATCAGGCCCTTTCTGACGGAGCATGCTGCACAACTTCTTGTCCAGGCCCTTGTCATTTCTAGGCTGGACTACTGCAATGCTCTTCTGGCTGGACTTCCATCAAACACAGTCAAACCTCTACAAATGATTCAGAATGCAGTGGCACGACTGGTCTTCAAGGAACCCAAAAGAGCCCATGTCACACCTCTCTTTATCTCATTGCATTGGCTACCAATCGCAGCTCGCATCAAGTTCAAGACACTGATGCTTGCTTATAGAACAACCACAGGCTCAGCACCCGCCTACATGCACTCACTATTAAGAATCTACATCCCCTCCAGAAGTCTGAGATCTGCTAGTGAGCGACGCCTCGTGGTACCATCACAAAGAGGCTCAAAATCACTCTCCAGAACATTCTCGTTCATCGTTCCTGGCTGGTGGAATGATCTTCCCACCCATATTCGGAGTACTGGATCCCTGTCAATCTTCAAGCAACAGCTGAAAACTCATCTCTTTCGACACTACTTGACCTCACCCTACACATAAAAAAAAAAAAAAAAACTCTTTCTCCTTATTTATTCCTTCCCTTGCTAGCTTGTACTTATTTAAACAGTGCCTGAGACTTGGTGTTACAAGCACTTCGTTTGTCGGATTGCCTCTTCAAGATGAATCGCTTTATGTATTCCCCAATTGTAAGTCGCTTTGGATAAAAGCGTCTGCAAAATGACTAAATGTAAATGTAAATGTAAATGATCAAACAAACAGAGTCAACATTAAGAGAGTTTATACTTAAAACAAGAAAAAGATCTGCCAATGGAGTAAGAAAAATAAACTTAATTCAAAGGGAAAACAAGTTTAGCTTTCTTAACCCATTGGCAGATTGTTTTTCTTGTTTTAAGTATGAACTCAAGTAAATGTATCTTGATTTAAGAATATTTATACTGGAAAAATTTGCATGAGATTTCAATGCATCCACTCCAAAGCGAGTTAGTTGAATATTTCATTATATAATGCACTGGCATTCTGACTTCTTAAAGTGTGTTTTAAGTGTCCAAATACATTTTGGGGTCATTGTATGTATGATTATTAAATGCAAACAACAACACAACACGACATCACCATGAAATATGACTCATAATGGTGACAACAACACACTAGATGCAAATGTGAGGAAAAATGCAGTTATTTTTCTAACGTCACACAAACAAAACACGCTTGGTGATTGCTCATAAAGGAGGGTGAACACCTGAGGAACAACCAACTTACCTGGGAGCAAGACTGACGGAGGAGAAAGAGGAGGAAGGAAGGATGCAGGAAGGGCAGGAACGGAAAGGAAGAGAAGCCACAACACAGCAAACAGGAAGGAAAGGAGAAATAAAACTTTAGAATTCATTGAAACAAAGCAGAAAACAGCTGGAAAGAGTCAAGTGAGAAGCTAGGAGCGGTTTAGAACGGCTCCTGAGGTCAGCAAGGCAGGATGCACAACGCTATCATCTCAAATCATCACCGTCAGTGGATACGCCACTGAGTCCAGATCTGCAGGGGCCCGTGAGAGAACCAACATGCAGCAACCCAACCAGCCGAGCCGCAGTTAGGGATCGCACGGGGTGGCAAACAGGGCAAGAGCGATCAGGCATGAGGGTGCAACCTACTTGAGGAACACTAAACCCTACCTAAAGCACCCTGCTCAATCACAGAGCAAAACAGGGCCTGAAATGCTGCAGAACGTCTCATGCAGGCCGATGAGACGGCCGATTTGAGGGGAATTTCGCAGGCTGAGGTGGGAGGGGATGGAGCGGATCATTCAGAAGAGTGAGAGGGAAGGGAGGAGAGATCGTGTTAGGAAGCAGAAAGATGACTGGTCAAGAGGTTCAGCATGTGAAATGGGTGTTCAAAGGTCAGGAAACAGGGCTCTGCTCATTGTCAGAGCCCTCGTATGCCAGCAACACCAAGCGGCAAGCACAGAGATCACAGAAGCGTGTATGTGCAAGTACAGTAACAACTGTAGAACATGTTAATGTCATATATGCAGGGTGGAATAAAATACACTAAGACTGCTAAAAACTGCATTAGTTAACAGATCTATGTGAAAACCACTGTAGAAAGTGTATTTTAAGAATAGTTCACCTAAAAATAAAAACAATGTTGTCGTTTACTCACCTAAATGTAGTTTTAAACATGCATGATTTTCTTTTTCAATAGAAGTCAAAGGACACAATATGAGATTTTCAGTAATAATGATTTAAATATAATCTAATCCTTCAGACTTCAGAAGACTTGGAATATAATGAACAAGCCATAAGTATGAACTACTTCTATTGCATTTTAATGACATTTTGTCATTTTTGGCTCAACAGCATTTGTTCCCATTCACTTTCTGACAGAACATTCTGCCTGTTCCGACCAAAACCAATGAAAATTATAATAATAATGATATTAGTGCCCACACCAACAGATGATAATGTACTGCTTATAATAAGCATGAGCTGCAGTTTTGTTGTCAGCTACTTTAAATGCTCGAGCTCTTTAAAGCAGAATGGATTCTCTTTGGCTGTCAGTGTTTTTATCATTCACTAACTGAGCAAAAATAATTCTGATAGTGATTCCAACTATATTGTTCCACTGTGTCATTTTTGTTTTAGCTATGGTGTGAACCTCATAGAATTAGAACAATTAAAACTTTGGTATGAACTCAACTTATTTCATGGAAGAAAGAAACGCAAATCAGTCTGATGACATGGGGGTGAGTAATTAATTACAGAATTTGTATTTTTAGGTGAAACACGTATTTTAGTGTCACACGTATGACACTATGTGAAAGAAAATTGTGCTGAAACTATGGAACCATTAGAATACATTTTCATGTTCTATTTTTACTATACAAAAAAAAAGTAAAAAATAAATAAATAAATAAAAAATAATGATAATAGAACAAAAATAATAGAATAGATATAATCATAAAAGGAAAACGTGCACTCTGGTTGAGGTACACATTAGCTCAGTTCCAAAGCCTAGTGAGCTTCCTACCTATAGGCACCATAGGCACACTCCCAAAAGGAAGTAGGTAGACAGCAATATATAAAATATGCAGTTTTGGCCAAAATCTAAGGTAGCATTAAATGTATCCTTGACATATATTACCATTCAAAGGTTTTGGGTTCTGTAAGTGTAAACAGTAGAAAATACTTTTACAAATGCACTCAGTCAAGATTTCTGTTGAGTTGTTAACAACAGCATCAGACTCTCTTTCAGATCTCTTGAGCACGCTTTGTGTGACTGTATTGCTGCTGCCCGCTAAGAAATTTTTAAAATAATTTTAAATTAGCCACTTTTGAGGCTCCATCTTGGTTAGGATGCTGCCTATGTAGACATTAGACTGTGAGGCATCTCACTAGGGTTTGGAAGAGAGCCCACCACATGCACAAGAAACAGCATACACAACCACAAAACACATTATACACACATATTATTTTCTGGGCTGTCTCAGTCCACAGATTTTTACATCAGTGCAATCTGACACGTATTTACCACATTATAAAGAACAAAAGAATTCTTTCCTTTGTAAGAAAAACCAGTGAATAAGAGACAGCCGTGCAACAGAGGCATCAAGGCATCAAGCACACAGCAGACAGATAAATGCAGCCGAGCCGTGGTGCCAGGACAGAGCACTCACTTTCCCAGGAAGTCCCACACCATGCCCCCAATCTGCTGGGGGGCAGCGGACACAGAGGGGGGAGGGTCAGAGGGGGCTCTGCCACCAGGGCGGGGCGAGGGGCGGGCAGCGGGGAGGTGGGCTGGACCACAGTGAAGGGGGTACGAATTATAAAGTTATGGATGGAGGTAAAATGAATGAAGATGGTAAATAGATTAGATAGATAGATAGATAGATAGATAGATAGATAGATAGATAGATAGATAGATAGATAGATAGATAGATAGATAGATAGATAGATAGATAGATAGATAGATAGATAGATAGATAGATAGATAGATAGATAGATAGATAGATAGATTGGTTAAAGATAGGAATTCAGAAGCCAATGAGAGAAATGCAGAATAGGGAGAACATGAAGATGGACAAGAATTTTTGAACAAGAAATTAGTGTTTTATGACAGAAGATGAATGAACATGGAAGAACAGGAGGCAGAGAAGGAGGTCGGAAAAAGAGAAAGACCAACAGAAAGAACAGAGAAAGAGTTGGCGAGACGGTAAAAAACAGAACAGAAACACACATGGTTAATCGAACCACATTAACACTAAAGCATGAGTATGTCAACTGAGAATAAGCAACAAGACTTTGAGCCAGAGCTGGAACCTATGAGGAAATGAACTTACTGTCCGATGCTCAAAACTATTATAAGGGCTGTTCACACTGACAGGAATTACTGCTGATTGGGAACAAAAAGTGTGTATATAAACTGCAAACTGCAGCATTTCATATTGCATCATAAATGCATAAATCAAGCTCACTTGGAATGCTGAGAAATTCTAGTATGGCTAGTCAATGTTTTGCATATATATTAGTGCTGTCAATCGATTAAGAAAAATTAACTAATTAATCGCACATTTGTTTCTGAAATTAATTGTGATTAATCACGATTAATCCCACCTAACAATAAAGGTTTTTTTTAAAATATACTTTTATATTGCAATAATTTCACATTCAATCTTCAAATGAATGTAGAAATAAAGATAGTATATTTTTAATATTTGTTTAATCTTTTTTTATGACTGAAGGCAAGTATCATTACTGATACCAATACTACTGATGTCTCTGGGAAATTGTTCTTTTTTTCAACCATAGACTATAACCATTCAACATTACAGTATAATTGAGAGATATCAATTTTAACATTTATTAGATCTTTAAAAAATAACAACTTCTAGTTTAAGTGAACTTAAAACAATCTTCACATAAACCCATTATGATAAATGTAATATTTATGTGCCCTTTAGCAAGAATAAAAATATAAAGAAATTGAATAAAGTTATCAACACTACATTTTTTATTAAATATAGATGAATTAAAGCTATACAAAAGTTATTGATTCCCTCTTTCCCTCTTCTTTGATTAACAGACATTATAGCAGCTGGGTTATTGGGTTATTTGGCTGCTATTACTTTAACAGCTGCCGCTGCTGAACGTGACGTGGATCTGACACGCATGTGTCACACCCCTGGACTGTCTGTGTGTATGTTTTCCTCCCCATGTGCTCTCAGTAACCCAGTTTCTGTCTCTTGTTGATTGTGTGATTTGGTTCAGGTGTGTATTTGTAATACGCGCCTCAACCAATGAGAGCATTTGGGGTGGGCCTAAAACTGCAGCAGCGTTCACATGAACGCTCCTGATAAAATTATTTAGGCTAAGCATCAACATTCACAAACCACTGTTCACTGTCATTTTTAACAGAAAAGGTCTGTTTGTCGTGGGGCCCCTTCACAGCGCGGGGCCTGGTGTGACCGCACTAGTTGCACCGCCCAAAGGACGGCCCTGTGTGCCGCGTCTGAGCCCAACTAAACCGCGCTCTCTGGCCCATCTCTTCCAAACGAGCTAGGGACGGGCCGGCTAAACGAAGCGATCACACTAGACAGACGAACCGAGCTTTGGGGGTCAGACACGCTCGGGCATGGTTAAGATTGCCGAGTGTGAGTACACCCTTATTCTCCCGCATCCCGCACACACAAGTCTCTACCCGCCCGCACTCACACTCTCCCATCAAGTGTTGTCCCACGCCACACTGTTGCATTGGGTCCTGTGATATTGCTGGTCTTTACTCGGAAGGTGCCTGTTTCTGTTATAATGTTATGATCGAGGCTCTGGACTCTGAGCATAACTTATTTTTCTATAAACAAAAGCACAGGCTGAAAGAAAAACACATTTGCAAATCAAATGTTTTTGCACTTTTGTCCATATAGCAGCTCTTTAAATGAAAACAAGTGCACAATACACTACTTTTGAATTCATTATTGAATTTTGTGCATAACAATCATCAATCAATCGCAGTAAATCATGCGATTAAAAATGGTAATCGTTGCCCAGCACTAATATATACAGTATATATATATTAAAATTAGACAGTTTTAGTATTATATTACATTGTACACTTCCACTTCCACTAGTATTACTGCCTATATAAAATTGAAACTTTCATGACTTTTTTAGTCACTTTGCTGTTAGTGTGAACATCCATTTTGGATGATGAACAACCTGAACATACAACACTAGCATGGACTTGATATCTTAGATGAATTACTCAACTAAACAAGAATTTAGAAGAAGAGAAAAGAGATATGGAGGAAGCTGTACATGAACATGCCAAAACACACAGATCTGTCGGGAGCAGGAGTCATCACAGCGCATGAAGATAGAGGCTAAACCACTAAACACGAGCTCCATATCAACATTCAGAGCATGTCAGAAACACAGAATACTGATGACCTCATGAATGCATGATTCCAGGAAACAGCATAAATATTTGCAACCATCATCATATTTCACCTCTAGGAGATGTATAATTGACGGCAGCTCTGAGAGTACGGCATGGTTTGTACTGCATCAGTAACAAAACGGCTCTCGACATCAGCATTTGATGTTACACCCCAGCAGAATTTGATATTAAGTACAGTAGAAACTGTCAACTGATGCTGTCAAAGCTCAAGATAACGGCAAAACAAGGACTCTGTCTTGATGCTGCTTTATGAAACTCGTGCAGGCATCAAAAATATTTTCAGCTTGTCAAATCTTATAAAATTAATTCATTAGTAGTAACACTACTAATGTTTATTCATTGTTTACTAATACTAATCTGACTTTTATTCTTGCAATTCTGAGTCTTCATTTCACAATTCAGCCCTTTTTTCTTGCAATTCTGAGAAAACTTCTAAATATAAACTCATAACATGAAAAAATCAGTATTGTGAGATATAAACACAGAATTGCAAGAAAAAATGTGAGGACGTTGCAATTACCTTTTATTATTATTATTTTATCCCGTGGCGGAAACACTATCACACTATATGGCCAAAATCATTCTTAAAAAAAAAAAAAAAAAACACTTTTTCAAATAAAATTTTAGTTTTGTAAGGAAATGCTTGCATGTTACACTATCTGGCCAAACGGACTGGCCAAAAAAAAAGAAGTAAAACTGTGCATTTATTGTACTATATACACATATGTATGCATTATAAGGTTTTTAAGATCATAAGAACACAATTTGCACAAGAATGCAAAAATGAATTTAGTCAAGTGTGTCCACATGTTTGACTGGTAGTGTATAGTTGACTTCACACTTTCAAAAGCATTTAAAAAGTAAATAAGTGGCTTTTCTCACCTTTCCAGTTCTGCGATCTTCTTATCCTTGTCATTTTTCTCTGTCTCCACCTCTCTCAGAATCTCCAGTAACCTCTCAACCTCGGTCTGGGCTTTGCTGGACTCCTCTTTGTAGAAGGACACCTCCTTTTCCAGATGTTTGACCCGGTCCACATACTCAGGGTTCCCACGTGAGCTTTGCTGCACCTCCATATCATGAGCCTTCTGTATGATGATCATGGGAAGGCATCACCACAGAAACCAGTTAAAACACACAGTCTCAGTCAATCAAAAATTCCTGCAGAAGCATTCCCAGTTCGGAATGCCACTCCAGTGCATACACCACTATTGCAGACTAGAGGGCTCCACAAAGCAGATAATTAGCCAAGCTTTAAATATAAGATTAAATGCACTTATTTGTCTTGCTGCAGTTGAAACAGAATACAAGAGATCAAGTTATACTATACAAACAAAGTTGCAGTTATGCATCATTTTCTTAGCAATATTGAAATGCAGCCTTGCTTAATTATTAAAACACTGTGGGTGGGCATTCTGAAACACAGTTTACATTGGCATGTTGAAAATGAATGCACAATGGATCACACACAAGGCAAAGTTGAAGAAAGCGACAACATAAATAATCCAAGATAATGTGGTCATACAACCAAAGGTCGCAACAGGTCAAAGCTGACACCAGATTCACATGACATGAGAGGAAACACACACGACAGAGGAACATGCAACGCAACATGCAAATGTGGATTTTAGCTCCATGGTTCAGTGGTAAAATTCTTTGCAATGCGTTTGCCTTCAGACATATGCGTGTTCAAGTATCTAGGTATTAATTTCAAAAACAGATTAGTAAACATTGGAAGCATGAGGAAACAATACAGTTTTTCCACATTTCACAGAATGCCCTTGAATCCCAATTAATTCTGTTTCAATCCTGTTGGTTTTGTCTCATTGCTGTTGCTATGCACAGTTTATATGATAAAAACAATAAACATGTTAAACAGGATGCACATGCAAGATTCTGAAAAGATCTGTATTGCACCCGAACTAAGGAAGAATGTTTTAGATAAATAAAATTAATTAAATTTACATTTACATTTAATTTTGTATTGCACAATTTACTATGTATTATTTATATTTCCTCTAAATAACCTACAACTGCTGCATCCTGCAGAACTCTACTTATACAACCAAAAATAGCTAGACTTCCATATATTTGACTTGACATTTTCCATAATAATTAAAAGCTGTACCTAAAATACATATTGTATTGTTCCTGAACTGTAAAGTTCATCAGACCATAAATTAGATCCCCTTCTTTCTAAAGCAGCAGGGTTGAATTCTTATAAGTTGAAGTAGAAAGAAACTAAGAGTATAGTGTCCTCATGTTTTCAATATGTGCTAGTACAGATCCAGAGAGACACTTACGGGATTGTTCATTTGACTGAACAGCTGCTCTGCTTGCTACATTGCAAAGGAGGGAATCATGGGAAATGAGGAGGAGGAGGAGGATGAAGGGACTCAGTAAAACAGCACAAGCTTTATCATTAGCTCTTCTTTCAGGATAATGATAATGTTCTACACAGGAGAATATAAACAACTAGAGAGCAACATAAGAACAAAAAGAAACCGACTAAGTGTCTAATCAAAGTGAATTGCCTATCAAAAAAGCATTTCTGATCAACATAGTCAGATTTCAAACATTTTAATTGAACTATGCACCTCTGATACCCAAAAATGCCATTTAGGTAGGCAGTTCACTAGGTTTTGAGACGTAGCTACTGTCAAATAAGAGAAGTTAGACAAAGAAAGGAACTCATCACTACTTTCATAAAGTTCCCATGATGCCCTCTAAAATGAGTGACCATTAAGCTGATGCAGAAAACACATTCAATGACACAACTGGCTAAATCATTGAAAGTAATTCCAGTGGTAGCAATTACAGGTTGATTGATATCGGTTTTAAAAATGCAGATATTCTTAGAGCAAGGTGGCCGATGGCTTATATACAGCCAGAATATATACAGCGAAAACCTGGGATTTATTCAAAATGGAACAGAAATAGAAAAAATATTTTGCACTGTCACCAATCAAATCAGCAAATTTGTGACACTGAGTATATGAACTCCTTTGTACAAAAAGATTTGGTCTTTTAAAAAGTATTTTCATATATTTTTTTAAAATGTAATTTATTTCTTATCATCAATGTTAAAAGTTGTTCTGTTCTGCCAGTTGTTCTGTTTAATATATTTTAGGGGAAATTGTGATGCATTTTTAAAAGAATTCTTTATTGAATAGAAAGTTCAAAACAACAGCATTTAAGCACAACATAAAAATCTTTATCATCACTTTTGATCAATTTAGTGGCTTCTTGCTGAATAAAAGTATAATTTCATTAAAAAAAAAACAAATCTTACTGACCCTAAACTTTTGAAAGGTAGTATATTATATTGAACATATATATATATATATATATATATGTACCCGCTTATATATAATGTATATATATATATATATATATATATGTATATGTGTATATATATGTGTGTGTGTGTGTGTGTGTGTGTGTGTGTGTGTATATATATATATATATATATATATATATATATATACATAATAGAAGAAAACAGCGCAATTCTGAAAATAATTATTATACACATAATTGCTCAAATTAAACAATGACAAAATCAAGTCATATTTTAGACCTAATATACACAATGTTTAATAACTAAAAATATATGAAAACAAAAATGTGGATTTTCTATTGACAAAACAGATTCTGAAATTGACACACAGGGGAACAACCACTTCCTGTCAATCGGCTAAGCGCCACAGTCAACAAATTATGCTGGTAAACCTAAAATGGTCAAAATCGAATGATCAAGATGTCAGAAGGAAAATCATACCTTCTGCAGCTGTGTCTCCAGTTTACTGCATTCCTCTTTCTTTTGCTCGATTGCGATCTCAAGGGACTTGAGTTTGGAGTCTTTCTTGAGACCTGACGAGGCCAGCGAAGAGGCGTGCTCTTTTAAATCTATGAGACTCGACTGGAGGAAGAGCAAGACGAGACGAGAGCTGACATTCCCACCAAAAACTCACAGAAACACAACTGAAACGGACACACATGCAATCATTGACGTACCTCCTTCTCTGTTAGCTCCACCTGTAAAGAGTTCACCTTCTCTTTCAGGTCTTTATTCTCTTTTTTATATGAGTCCACCTCCTCCAGTCTCTCTCGGTCCTCCCTCTCCCTTTGCTCTTTCAGACGCTCGATAATTCGCTCCTGTGACAAAAACACATTTCACCTGAACTCATGGCTAATTGAGCATGCTAAAATAATTTCCACTTCCCTAACACTCAAGGTTTATCAATACATGTCTGTAAATGTCTTCATTCTTCACAGATTAGCGGGTAAATTCTCTAAAACTTGCCGTAAAAATGCTGTACAATCCGACTAAAGTATTCCAGATCATGGTAGACTTGGAGCATCTGGCCTGAATGCTGAGAAATGTGCTGTATTTAATGAAGTTTTTTGGCCATGTTTTCTTTGTTACCTGATTTGCATAATTACTTTAGAGAATCAGGTGCTAAAACAACACAGTATGTGCAAATAAACAATGCTATCAGCAGGTACAATTTATTTCCTAACTTTAAAATACTGCGAATGTGTCATGCACAGTCTGTTGTCGAAGGCAATTTCTTGAACTCTGAACTTCATTTTATATTCTCCAAACACCTAAATCAGCATATATGAGGCAGCTCTGATTTTATTTGTTTCTGCTCTACATTTTCATTTCCTTTTGTGATGGTTGGGACCGTTTCTGGTACCTTCTCAGACAGGGCTTCCTCTAGTGTGGCGAGGGCAGTATCAGTGTTGCTGGAGTCCGTCTGGAGAGACTTCACTCTGTCCTTTAGATTCCCGAGCTGTTTATCTTTATCCCTCAGCTGCTCCTGAAGGTTCTCAATCTGAGAGAGAGGAAGAAGATAAAACGAGTGTGGATTTAGCAAACATCAAAAATAAATGATTGCAAACTCAACAAAAAACCAATGGGATTTTTCCATTGACTTTTGGATTATGGCAGAAAATTAGTTTTGTGACCAACAGAAGTTTAAAAAGATTCTTGCATGTTTTGTTCAGCATGATAATCTTCACAAATGAACATAACTGTTATGAATTCTGAAGCCTAAATACAATTGCCCGAAGTAAAAAGTTAGGCTATAAACGAATTACACCACGGCTGCATAACTTCAATGTCACCGCTACTAAGATTTCCGTCAACTGTTTAAATATTTATTTAAAATATTGTTCGAAAGTTAAAGTTAGAATAGTTTGGAAGAGCACAAGTATAAAAACAATGAGGCTGTAAAAAGTGGACTAGTGAGAAATTGCCATTTAAAGCATAAAAACTTAAAAGCTTTTTTTTAAAAAAATCATGGTTTGGGTATTACTGATGTATTTTATGTTGTTCAATGAAATATGAAAATATATTGAGCTTGTTTTAACCACAGGCCTTATTTCAGGCATTTAATCAAAAAGCTATTAAAAAAAAAAAAAACATTGACTTTGGAACAGTGGAATTCATTTTAGGACTAATTCCTGCATCACTGTATTAGCAAAACCTGTTCATTCAAACAATCAAGAACTGCACTTCAAGTTGGTACCACTAGGGGTGCTAAAATTACATACTTCATCTTTAAAAATCACATGGAAAGAGAGTTTAAAGGGTTAGTTCACCCAAATATGAAAATTACCCCAACCTCAAGCCATTCTATAGGCGTAGCAAGAGATTACAGTTTATAAAGTTTTAAATATGGATATTTTTATCAGCAATTTTGCTTCAGAAGGCCTTTATTAATCCCCCGGAGCCGTGCAGAGCACTTTTTTATGATGGATGAACTTCTGACGTCTATTGGACTACTGAATATCAACACCCATTCACTGCCATTATAAAGCTTGGAAGAGCCAGGACATTTTTTAATATAACTTTGATTGTATTCGTCTGAAAGAAAAAGTCCTATACACCCAGGATGACCTGAGAGTGAGTAAATCATGGGGTAATTTTCATTTTTGGGTGAACTATCCCTTTAAATTTGAATTAAGGTCGTGCTATGTTGAATGCTGTAAGAACCCTGCTAAATAGTTCTCAAATGCTTTTTAATATGAAACAAATTGCAAATATACCCACAAACTGTAGGTGCACCGGTCACAAAAATATCATTTTAATCTGTAAAAGGGTGAACAAACATTGTCAAAATAACAAGGACAAATGTCAAATAACAACAGATGACGCTGACAATGAGAAACATTAATAAGTCAGTGTTTACTGACATGAACGGAGGTATACTGCATTTACTAGAGGCCATCTTACAAACAAACTGTATGTACTCAAGGCCATTTTACAAAGATGGATAACCTAGTGTAACGGACACAGTACCTGGGCATCTGAGTAAGTTATATGGTCTTTGGGTTCATCTTTCACCTTGTTTTCCATTTGAACGGGTTTGTGTTGAAGGAAGCCTAAGGATGTTTCAGCCCACAATGTCTATTGCTGACTATGAACCATGGCGGTTGGTCTCTAATGGTATGGGCGGCATCTCGTGGGAATATTTATGCCTGATGATGTTCTGTATGGTCAGATAATGGGCTAGATTTCACTTCCTTCATCCCGCCGCTTTTCTTTTTGATGAATGGTGCAATATCCCGTTACCCACTGTTAGGGAGCTGTATGAAGGGGTTTCAAGAACAAATTAAGCTGTTTTGAAGGCAAAAGGAACTACCGGAAGACATACAGCAGATTGTTTGCAATGTGACTTAGAATATAAGTTATAAGGGATCAAACCAACACAAAGAGCAAGCGATCAGAAGTTAAATACGGTTTGAAGCAGACTGTGGCCTTTTTTGACTCTTGAAATGTTTCCGGTGTCTGAACAACATGAAAAAAGGCTGAAGAGCCCAGCAAGGCATGTGGTGATATGGTAAGAAGAGGGCAAAGATGAAAAAGCAGTTGGAAGAAGAGCACTAGAGCATTTAGCGGGACGCTTTCAGAGTTCCTCTGAAAACCTCCACCTTCCCCAGCTCCACCTGTATAGATCTGCTACAGGTTATTTTATATGCTATTTGTGCAGCAGCAGTGTGTCTTAAATACTCGCAGCATCATATTATCGTATGCTTTGGCAGTAGCAAGTTCCCATACTTGCTTGCAGCAGCAGCAATAATCTACAACTACAGCAATAACCAACAGCAGCAGCAGCGTAGCAGATCTATTCCGCCAAGAGCAAATACATTAACATTGTCATAACCATTACCATGCTAAAATCTTCAGAGAGTTGTCATATTTATATTTTCTAAAATACCTCACCAAAAACACTATATAGGTTTTTTTTTTTAGTTAAATCTGTTACAGATACAGGCTTTCAAATCCCCTTGCTCTGGTTTATATCACACTCTTCTTGGTACTGCTCATCAGTATTGACCCCAATCATTTCTAAATGACCCATGAAAACTGGCCTCTGACCTTTGATTCCCGAGTGAGATTTACCTTCTTCTGCAGGACGTTTATCTTGCGTTCTTTGACTTCCAGCATGTCTTTCATGTCTCTGATCTCCCCGGCCAGTGTCCCCTTCTCCTCTGTCAAGTCTTGCAGTTGCTTTGTCTTCTTATTAAGGAAAGATTCCTTCTCCTCCAGACGCAATCTAAGAGCGTCCACCTAAACAACACACCATGAGCAAAGAGTTCATGTAAAGCTCGTGAGATGTGTCTTCAAGTGCTTATTAAAATAAAAAATAAAAAATTCCATTAAAATAAAATAATTTACAATAACACACAGAATTGTAAGGGACAAGGAGTTAATAAAAATAAAGAAGTAAAATAGAAAAATAAAATAAAATAGAAAATAAAAATCATTCTAACCTCTGTTTGTAGGATGGCAGCGCGTTGCTCTTTGGCAGTGAGGGACTCTTTGAGCACTTCAATATGCTGTTTGCAGTCTGAATTCTGATTATTCAGAGTTTCCAGCTTTGTTTGCAGAGCTAAAAGCTCCGACTCTTTTTTTGAGAGCTCCTGCTTGAGCTGGTCAATCTGAAAGAGACCGAAAGAGCGGGAACAGAGAAAGAAAATCTTCTGTTATTTATAGGACAGGGAAATCATTTAGTACATATGAGTATCTAGACAACTGATATTTTTAATGAATCATGTCATAAAATGTGTTAATCAGCTATGTTTTTTAATAGGAAAGCTGAAATGAATATGGGAGTTTTCTTCTCTACATCTGTACTCTCCTCACATAAAAGATGGATTTCAGAACGCAATCCCCATTTAATATACATCAGCCATATCAATTATTGATGAAACGAGTTCTATAAATATCACAACAAAACCCCCAGCTTATTCACGAGCATGTTAGATACAGCAAAGACATCACACAAAATAATACCCACGCACACGTGCACAAACATCCACTAACATATGAGATTTTTCTGTTAAGAAACAAGCCAGTTAAAAAAGTTGATTGGGCGGTGCAAATCAAATAAAGCATGTGGATTAAAATATCATATAAAAAATAAAGTCAGAATCCCAATATGCATCCGTCATATTTATTATGCAAGTGTAAAATTAGTACATTCCCAAACCTTTGTACATTGTTTGTTAAAGTGGCAGTGTTATTTTAGTATTTTTTTATATATACAAGTATAGTATTTATTGATATGAATAATTCGGTAACACTTTACAATAAGGTTCATTAGTTAACTACATTAGTTAACATGAACTAATAATGAACTGCACTTATACAGCGTTTATTAATCTTTATTAATGTTAATTTCAACATTTAATAATACATTATTAAAATCTTGTTAACATTAGGTAATGCACTGTGAACTAACATGAACTAACAATGAACATCTGTATTTTTATTAACGTTAGCGAAGATTAGTAAATACAGTAACAAATGTATTGCTCATGGTTAGTTCATGTTAGTTAATACATTAACTAATGTTTAACTAATGAACCTTATTGTAAAGTGTTACCAATAATTCATTATAATTAATAAACATAATTAATGTATTAATAAGAATTAGCGTATTTTTATTTTTTCAGTTCTCAAAATAATTTTACTTTCAGTTTTAGTAATTTTATTGTGTGCTTTTTAAAAATATTTCTGTTTAGATTTAATTTATATTTCAGTCTAATTTTAGTCGTTTTATTTTTTAAAGTTGAAGTTTGTCATCTAAAACTTATATTTTATTTTATTTCACCTTCATTTCAATTAGCGAAAACATTTTTAATAGTTTTACAACAACAATACTGCATAGCATACTATTTCCGGTTCTTTTTCAAAAGTACAAATGCATGCTTTTTTTGGCTAAAACTACCCACAACCTCTTATGCAATGTATTGTTTCGAGATGATTCTAGACACAGTGCCCAATGCAATGCGTGGTAGACTTACTGGCACTGCCAACTGTGATTCAGCCAAAGTTTGTGAGGGAAGAAATTCTAATAAACCTATACCAAATACACTGAAGTGTTTTGACAGGAAACACAGTCAGCACAGCCGTGAGAAATATTTACACAGACTACAGACTCTAATACTGCTACTTCTAGCATTACTCAGCAAACCTATCATTACAATTCCGCAAGACATCCGCAAGGATGTTCTCTGACACTGGAAACCCTTTACTGCAATTAAACATTTCAGAAAAGACACATTTATTTCTATGAAAGAAGCTCAACGTAATATTTAATCTGAGTATGGACTGATAGCGAAATTTTGAATAATATCACTGATATTATAGCAGATTTTTAAAATCTTTACTGTTAAAGTAAATATGAAACAGCTTTCACAACCCATTTCCTTTCGTTAACAAGAAACATGATATTCAAAGTGAAAAAAACAACAAAAAAAACTAGGGTGTAACTTTTATCCATCAAGAATTGATTGGATTGTGCAACGTCGCAATTGCAGTGGAGGGGTTGAAAAACATGAACAGGACAGTTGTTTCAGTGACAAAGCATGTTTTTACATTTTAAAGCGACATTACAGAGACAAACCTTTTCAAATTAAATTATCCAAAACAAAATTATGAATATTTATTAAGAAAGTAAGTAGGGTCAATATTGATTTCATGTTTACTTTAAACAAGAAATCTTGTTCATATGATGTAAAATGACAAGCTTCAAGCCAAAATATACATCTTCAGGCTGCTAGCAATAATTAAAGGAACAGTGTACTCCCAAAAATTGCTCAAATCACCTACATTTCGGTATGCTTCTCATGCAAACTGCATGGCTTCCAGAAGACTGTGTGTGGAAGTTGTGTGGACTTTTTTTATGATGATTTTTGCCGTTTTTTTCTTTTCTGCTCAATAAATTAAATAGCAGCATACAGGTTTACAACAACATGAGAGTATCCCTTTAAAAAAAACAACATATAGATAAAAATAAAAATGATGCATTTTTACCTAAACGCACCGATTTTTTTGTGTCTATCGGTTTATAGTTTAAACTCCTTGAAGAAAAAGTTTACCTTGGACTTCATGAACTTGGAGTGGTTTTTGTAGACCTCCATCTGTTTGATCTCCTCCTCTCGATCCTCCGTGTGCAGCAACCCATTCGCCTTTAACATCTGTATCTCATCCTCCAGGTCCCGAATGTTGCGTTCCAGGGATGCAATTTTGGTGTCCTGGATAAACAATTTAGTAGAAAAATTAGCGACGCTGTGCTCCATCATCTTAAGCTAGTATGACAACTTTGGTGCGATTCTACGGACGGAAGCATGCCAAACCCAATTCCCAACAGATGGGATCAAAACAAGAGGAAGACAGGGATATGCGAAACTCTAACGTCTTGCAGCATCGCCAGTGAGTAGCTGCAGTACTGCTGCACAGCCAAAGCAGAATCTGTCTCTCTCATGCTAATGGATCAGCATGTAATCACCATTTGGTAGTAGTGAGCGCACATCCAGCCTGGGCGGAGAGAGGCGCTCGGGGAAAGCGAGCTGAGCGTGTGCCTCTTTGGACTGCGAGACAGAGAGTTGCAGCGTTGCAGCTCTTTCAGCTTTTTAAATAAATAATACAACGTCTTTGGCATTAGCTATGGTCCATCTCCCATTCAGACATGAGAGAACGTTTACTGTTCCTTCTCGCATGCTCTCTCCGGTAACCCGCCCTTCCTGTCCACTCTCTCTCTCTCTCTCTCTCGCTCTCTTTCTCACTCACTCTCTCATCTTTTTGTTTTCACAGACATCAATAGGCACCATTTTCATACAAGGCCTTTGAAAACCATCATCCCTTTTCCCGCATATTGCACACAGAGAGTCAATTCCTTAGGTTTTTCGTCAATATTTTGAAGGGTCTGAACTCTAAATCCTTCAATATTTAAATTCAATGTAACATTATACCTTGTGGCGCTATGAAAGATAATATCCATCTTCAGAACATAAGCAAACAGATCACATTGCTCTCTTTTCTGTCATCCTCTCCCACGCCTGCATTTGTGCTCTATGTGTTGTAAACAACTCCACCTGTTCCCATGGCACCAGAATCAGCATCCCTGCTCAGCCAATGGGGCGAGAGAACACTACCAGTGATGCTAAAGGTTAAAAGAGCAATGGAAACAAGTACAGGTGGTGCGGCTTTTGCGGTTTTTGATTCGAGGAAAATGCATCAGTCAAATTAGCGAAGTTGCACTTTAAATTGGAGTCTATCACTTTGCTTTTCGTGTCACATGGATGCTGTGGTGAATTCTGGGTAATATTTAGCTCCAATCAGAATGGACCCGAGGGGTGTGTGCGTGCTTTGCATGAGGTCATGCTTTATTTTTAGAGCGGTGTGTAATGCTTCTGCTGGCAGGAGTTGCTCTGCCTGTGAGCGCACAAACCCACTTACTGTTTCATTCAGCCATTAAGCAGCATGCTGCAGTGGCTTTGCCATCAGACATTTCTCTTGTCTTTCTGGACCATTTCTGTTTGCCTTTTGAGCCTATTCTTTAACCAGAGCGTGCCAAATACAACTACTCTCTCCAATGACAATGCTAATTATTTGTTAAACAAGTCTTTCATGCTCACCGATGCTGCATTTATTTGGTCAAAAATACAATAAAAATCTAAATCTAGTCTTCAGCGTCACATGATCCTTCAGAAATCATTCTAATATTCTAATCTGCTGCTCAAGAAACATTTCTTATTAGCAATGTTAAAAAAGCTGCTTAATGTTTTTTGGAAACCATGATACAGTACATTAACAGCATTTACTTGAAAGAGAAAACTTTTGTAACATTATACAGTCAAACCAAAATTTATTCAGACACCTTCAACATTTCTCACGTTATCACAGTTAATTCGCTATAGTTTAGAAAATGGTAATAAAATATGACTCAGAGTTAAACTGTGACAGAACAAAATCATCTTGATGATGTCAGATAACTTTGATAGAAAGGTATGTAATGAATTAGATCGAATAGCTGCCAGCTGTTAAATTTAAGTACACAATTAGATAATACCAATTTAGGTCAAACAATTACCAAGCAATGCTTAATTCTGTTCAGTCTGTGATGTAAAAAGGTTGCATTAGCAATTAAAGAAAGACACTTAAGCAAAATATGGTCAGGTCAAAGTGTCTAAATAATTTTTGGTCCCAAATTTTGATCAATTTTACTGGCAGTCCACTGTATGAAGAATAATATGTCGCAGTTCACTTTTGCTATCCTCACCTACATAAATGAACTACAGTGTCCTGCACACACTAGTAAAAAATAACAAAAATGTATCTGGTGTCTGAATAATTTTTGGTTTGACTGTAAATGCCTTTACTGTCACTTTTGATCAATTAATTGCATTCTTAAATTCATTATTTAAAAAAATCTTACTGGACTCAAAAGTATGAACAGGAACAGTCATTCAGTGTATAGTAGCCTATATATTATATAAGAAGCATTCACAGATGTTTACCTTCATCTCTATGATGGTCTGAAGAGCTTTAGTTTTTCCAGGATCTGGGTGAAGCTGGTTTCTCCGATGAAGCTCCTAAAGAAAAACAAAGATTATAATCACCATAATAACAAACACATAACGCAAAAATTGAGCTATACACTTTAGAATAAATGTGTTCTTGTTTATAACAACTTTCTTTCTTTCTTTTTTTCTTCAAAATTCTTTTTACTTGTTATAGTGTGAAGTTAAAATCCATTATGTAGCCCTACCTTAAACCAACCCAAAACATCAGAGAGCAATTATGTCAATCCGTTAACATGTCTTACTTCTAAAAATCTTATTTACAATCTGCATTCTGATGTTTTTCACTCTTTGAAATTTGTTTTGTTTCATTTTGTTCTCTTTGAGCTCATAGTGAATTATCTGTGTGGTTGCAGCAGCGCTGGCATGGATCTCCTCATGTTTTTCTCTTGGGTTTAGATGACTCAGAGACCATATGCTGTTATTGTCTTAGTTGCATCTGACTATCTATCTATTACGATGGCAAACCACTTAACCTCAGATTGCTCCATGGAGACTGTTCCTGAATTACTATATTTCTCTGCCCTTAAAATCTGCTTTGAATGTGTTACATGTTTGAAAACACTTATTTTTGCGATTCCTTTTGCAAGTTTACATCTATTAAGTGACATGCATGCTCCACTTTCAGCCAAAGGTTTGAGTAGAAACTGATACCTCTCTCAGATGGATGTTTTCCTTCTCCTTCTGGTCTAATATCACCTCTAGGTGTCCCAGCTGAGCTTCAGCCTCTGCGATACGCCTGGCTCGCTCTTGCTCTTCCTCATCTGACGCTCTTCCTGAGGCTGGGGGAAGTCCTTTACTCTGCAGCATCTCCAACAGCTTCTTTATGGACTCGTCTCTGGCTCCTAGCGTCTGTTTCTGCGTCTCGATCCTCAGCTCCATCTCTTCCAGTGTCTTTCTCAAGAGGAAGAGCTCTTTGGCCTGACGATCGTGTTCGGCTTGGAGCCGACGGAAGTTCTCTTCGGTTAGCTCGATGGTGGTGAAGTGCTCGCCACCACTGCCCCGCGACCCGCTCTCCTGCTGGAGAAGATGGTTGAGATCGCGTTGAGTCCTCAACTCATCCTGCAGGGCCTGGATGGTCAACTGGAGGTGCTGAAGAAGAAACAAAAGCAGAAATTAACATAGCAGGCACTGGGATCCTCATGTAGACAATAATCAGAAGGTATCCTGAACCAGACCCATTCAGAAACCCATCTTTAGATATCAGAAATTTTAGGTTAGATTTGGAAAAAAAGGTTATCTAGACCTCACTGTGATGTATAGACATATTGCACTGTGTCCTAACCAGGTGTGGGGCGACAAGTTTCCAGCATCAAGCTATTTTTCTGTCCTTCAGGAAAGTTTAAAAGCTGAAAAGTGACAAAAGCCAATCAGAATGTAATTGATGTTGGAAAAAGTTTTGTCGTTAAATAAAACGACACTATTTATTTATTTATTTGATTTGATTTGAAATAAAGCTGTTATAAAATGAAATATAAACGTTGGATTAAAAACTGAACTTAAAAAATTAAAATTTGGACATTTTGCCTTGGCATGTGAAATAAGTTTAAGCTGAAGTACTAAAAATACTAAAACTTAAGCTGAAATTAAATTAAATAAAACAAATAAATAAACAAAACTAATGAACCGGACCAAAGCACATATCAAAATTACTAAAACTTCAACTAAAACTATTAAAAACTGTTTTGGTCATTTAAATAAGGTAATAAAATTAAATATAAATGTCAGATTAAAAAATTTTACTTAAAAAATGAAAATTATAAATGTTGCCTTGTCAACTAAAATAAATAAGATTAAGTTAAAGTACTAAAACTACTAGCTAAAATTGAAATAAAAAACTAATAAACATAACAGCACATAACAAAATTGCTCAACTTTAACTGAAATTAAAATGAAAACTTTTAAAATAAAAGCTAATTAAAAATATTAATAAATACTATTATACTAATATATATATATATATATATATACACACACATACACACACATAGGCTAATACTAAAACAGCACTGATTTGGACCAATTAAATTTCACTGTGGGCGGGGCTAGAATTGATAGCCTATAACACTGCTGCGATGTACCTGGTTTGAGTACAAATTAACTGGTTCAATTTTGTATTCATAATTCACAATGACTTCTCTTTTGCATTTGACTGTTAATTATGAGTGAGATCAATATTAAAAGGTTAATCTTTAATAGCTAAAACTGGCCAATTTAGCAATATCTGGATGTATATCTTAGTAAAGGAATCCAAATGAAGGATACAGCGGGAAAACCACAGTGAGGTCTATTCTAGGAGAGGAAACAGGAAAGGATAAGGTTTCTCTTGAGAAAACACTAACTAATAACTCCTTAAATAAGGTTAATGACAAAAAAACTGTGCTAGAAATAGTCACAAGATAATGGGGTTTTCGGGTCTACGTGGCACATGTGGCGCCTTCGGCAGAATGAGAGAGTATATGGGCCCAGAACTGGATCAGATAATCCACATTCATGTCAGGAAATTTAGATCATTACACATCCTTGTGCTATCACAAACAGAACACACAACTCTGACAGAAGAACAGGTTCAGACGAGGATCACAGGCATGCTTTTGGTCAGGATTTTAGTAAAAGAAAGGCCCGGCTATTCGCCGCCTTAGCTTATCTTGAAGGAACATGGAGAAGAAAATAAGGGAAAATGTTCCTTATTGAGGCTGTCCTTACATAATGATCTGATCCATTTAAAAGTGATAATTAAAATAGAAATGGCCTCAGATCAAGCTAGTAGGGATGCACTGGTTTAAATTTTTTTAAATCAACTTGCCAATGAAATCTACGTTTCGCCTGTTTAATTTTATTTAATTTAATTTTTTTGAAATTCAGTCAATTATACATAAACATTTTAGTTAATTGAACTTAAAATATTAGATTAAAAAATAAAAAAAAATTTGAAATGTTACATTGGCAACAAACTGAAATAAAATTAACATTAAAATTACTAAAACTACAACAACAAAAATAAATAAATAAGTTAAAGCTAAATGAAAATATTTATTAAAAACGAACAGGTAAAAATAACAAAAGCAAATAATAACATTTTTAAAACTTAAACTAATCTTTAAAACTGAAAAATAATTTATAATTATTTCATATATTAATTTAATAATTTATATATTGCTAAATGCTATGATAGTTTAAAATAATACAAACATAACCCTGCTCTTCATTAAAAACATTGTAAAATTATGTCCCATTGAAAATGGTAATTGAAATCTGGTTGAAACCTAGAAATTAAAATGTAAACTTAAATAAATTTTAAAAAAAATACAATAAAGGAATAAAATAATCAAAATAAAATAAAATCTGCTTGCGATATTGGCCTAATAAGACCAACACAACTAGAAATCCTATTGGCTGATACTGATCGCTGTTATTGTGCATCCCTAGTAGATAAGAACAACACTCAAAGAAACCCATGAGATCTGAATCCAGGGATCAGGTTTAAGGTACAGTCTGGTTTTGTTTAAAGATCAGGGACACATTTGACGCCAAGCGTGCGGTACCATGTTCTGCACACGCTTAGCGGTGGCGAACATGACAACAAACCTTTGTTCTCCTGGCGTCCAACAGGTGCTGCATGATTGTGGAGTGCAACAAAACAGAAACAATGAAACAGCAGAGTGAGTGCAGAAGGAGATGGACTAAGCAATGACACACAACAAAAATAAACTGATAGCATTATTCAAAGGATTCAATTACAAAGAATAATGAGGCATTTTACATTCAGGACACTGCATACAAACACATTGCTAATGGAAAAACCATAAGACAATGGAAAATACAATTAAAGACCAGAGGAAGTCATAAAGCTAATGTGAATGATCATTCTGGAAAGATGTCAGTTATTAAACAGGATAAATGTGCTGTGATTTATTTGTGTTGTGGCCTTGTAATGCCTTCCTTTGACCAGCAGAGGGAAGGGAAGTGCTGTTTCAGACACAGGAGTGAAGTGTGAGCTGGCTTGTGCCAGCCTGCCTTAGTTCCAGATCAACGGGCACTCAGTCTTATGTAAGAAATGCCGTTTTGGGCTGGAACACTTCTGCCATTATACATTCCCTTCACACAGAGACAAACACATACTATAAACACAGAGGACTCATGCAAACTGCTAAAACAACATCATTTTAGTATGTCTGATATTTGATGATGCATACATAATGCACAAATACAGGCATGCATATGGTGGTGTTTTAAAATGAAAAAAAGTCCACATTTTTTTTTTTTTAATCAAATGTAAATTCACATCATAGTCACATTTTCATGGTTAAATAAACATTACTTACACTATCAGAAAAAAAAAGAAAAAAAATAATAATAATATTTTATATTTTTACATTAACAATGTAATCAATATTCTATTTATTAAAGCCAAGTATGAATCTCATGAAATTAATGTTTTTACGAATTTTACATTTATTCCAAAATAATAACTCAAGGCAGTAACAATTTAAATATATTGTTCGTAAACGTATGTTCAGCTTTTCTTTTTAATAGTGAACTTTGTACTGTTTTTAAAAAAAAAAAAAAAAAAAGCTGATTACTCACTAAAAACTCTCACAGATCACATTTTCATGCCATTTTAAGTCTTCTCTTGACATAACAAGGTGGTTATATCTAAGTGTGTGAGTTGTACTTTTTTAATTAGTCTTCCTATTAATGCCATTATATTGTTCAATCAGACTGATTTGTGAACGCGCATGAACACAAGAGGTGAGATTTATCCAGCAGATCATAACCAGTCACATCCAATCATACCACGAAGGAGGCATCGCCTCCTCTCACTTGACTTTCCCTCATTCATTCTCAATTACCCCCCACCAAACACATCTCAGGCTTTAGGGGGTCTGTTAAAACTCAATGGGCTCAGGGGAGGCACAACAGACGCTGATTCCCGCTGTAATTTTACCTGCTGGTGTCACTGTTGGACAATGTTTCTTTAGAAAAACAAGTGATTTATACACTTTTTAATGTTATATTTTGTAATATTTGCATTGTTTTATTTTTGTACTACAAATGTTTACTACAAATAATATTTGTACTCATCCAATATTTTGAGGAGGCACTGCCTTCCTTTCTTCCTCTCTCTCTCTCTCTATAAAGTTATGTTTAGCTCCAAAATTCTAATTACAGCAATGCATAATTTTCATGTTTGAGTTTGAATGATCTTAAAAAATGCCCCACAGTATTTAAGCAAAAATAGAATTTCTTATATCTTTATTTTGATTTAGGTGTCAAATATGACCTGGGTGTGGTCTTGGCAGGTTTTGTGAGATTCACTCATCCTTATAAATGTAACTACAGTGCCAATATTCTGTCTTTAAAAATAACTAATTGGATTTTATGACTCTTTTTTTTTTTATGCGTGCCGTCTGCGCTCATTACCTCTAAAAGAATCGAATGCAGCTGTAGGGAATCGTCTGCGTTAACCGCAGGCACATTAGCAAATTAATTCAGACTCCTTAAAAAGACACACACATTCACACACGACTGCAAGTAAACACACATAAAATCAAACACGTGCACTCGTTTATCCCAGATAAATGCTACGGATGCACGTGTAGATATGAACGGCACACTTGAAAACAGAAGAGATGAGACTTTGGATAATTAAATTTGTCGACCAAACAAACTCTCTATTTCTACAGCCCTATTTCTGTTGTTTTCACTCTTCCCAGCATAGATCGTGTTTCCTTCAGGACAGGAAGTTTATTGAGGACACAGGACATTTGTCTCTCTTTCTCTTCTGTCTATCTGTCTCCTCCCCAATTCCTTATCCTCTCCTCCTTCTCTTTCTGTCTCTGATCAATAATCTGTCTTGGCTGGCAAAGAATTCAAGGAAACGGTCCAATTATTCCATTTGCATAATTACAACAGTTTGCAAAGAGCCACAATCCCCTGGGTTGCAAAACAGCGGCCAGAATAAACTCCATTCCTTACGACCGGAGATATATGGGGTTACTGTTCCCGTGCATTTAAAGGGACCACTCACCCAAAAAAATAAAAATTCTGTCATCATTCACTAACCTTCATGTCTCCCTTGGAACAATAACAGAATTTGCATTCTTGGGTGAACTGTCTCTTTAAGAGCATGAGGTCTGAGTATGAGTTAGCTGAGTCATTCAGAAGTGTTCAACTTTCATGTTGTGTGTGTGTGAGGAGCTCTCAGACGCACTGAAGCATAGGCAGCCATGAATATGTATCCCATACGGCAGCGCGTGATAAAGGGGGGGAGGGGGGTATCGCGTGGAGGAGAGCTGGCAGCAGGAATATTCCAAAGCATCCCTGAGGAAGCCCACATCACTTCCTCTCCCTCTCATTACTCATTACCCCCCATTATTATCACAAATGTTTCAGCATCATGCATCCAAGAGAGAAACATTTTTTCAGTCAATTTGTCATTCTGTGGACAAATTTAATTTCTCTGCATATTGAATCTTTATGCTTTGTTTAAAACATCTAAAAGAGAAAAAAAAAATGCATTTAAATCATTTAAATGTTGCATGTGTTTTGGACATGGTGTCATTATAGTAGCACAGTATCTTGGAGTAACATATACACTGCCATTCAAATTCAATACTTTTATTCATGCATTAAGACATTTCTAATGATACAAAAGATTTCAATTTCCATTAAATGCTGTTCTTTTGATTTTTCTATTCGCCAAAAGATCCTGAAAATATTTATTATATTTTCTACAAAAATATTAAGCAGTTTTAACATTAATAATAATGAGAAATGTTTCTCAAATCAGCAAATTAGAATGATTTCTGAAGGATCATGTGATACTGAAGACTGCAGTAATGATGCTGAAAACTCAGCTTTGCATCACAGCAATAAATTCGATTTTAAAATATATTCTAAAAGAAAACAGTTAATTTTATTTCGAATAGTATTTCATAATATTACTGCTTTTACTATATTTTTGATCAAATAAATGCAGCCTTGGTGAGAATAAAAGACTCAAAACGTAAAAAATCTTACCGACCCCAAACTTCTAAACAGTGGCGTAAATAAAAATATAATAATAAAAAAATATATAAAAGGAACACTTTATCTTAGTATTATTTAGTAGTACTAGAGTTAGTAGTACACAAGAAATGTGAAGAAATAACATCCAAAGGAATAGGCATCTAAAGAACAATAATTGGATTATGCTGGCTAGTTATACTGAGCTAATTTAGCATTTTTCTGAATCAAACACTACATGCCTCATTCATAAAACACAAGCAGAACAAATGTATGTCTTAAGTAATCCACAAAACCATTGTATTTAACTAAATCTGGCAATTTACATAAGAAGGTTTTATGTACAAATGGTTTTATCATGGTTTTCATTCATTCATTCATTCATACTGTAATGAGCTCTTGGATTCGAGAAGTGAACAATCAAGCTGAATGTTCAAATCTTTGCTTGCTAGCCAGAGCAAATTTCAGGCACATAGATCTTAATACAACAGCTGATATACACACACACACACCCACCTTCACATCCACCCCCATGACAGATGCTTCATCTTTCAGCACAACATCCATCAGCTCAGAACAAATGTGGAAATATTTGGCTTTGGCTGTCAACCACCACAGTAAATGTTACTGCATCTCTAACTGAATGATTACACTGAAAGCCAAAACAACAGCTGGGATATAAATAATAGTATGAAAACAATACATTTTGTAGCATTTCTTTTTTTTTTCCACAAAAAAAAAATCTACCTGTATTGTTAGTCAAGATGTTATAAATCAGAAAGTTGTACATGACTATTTTCCAATCTCCCTGAATAGAATTACACATTCAGACATGTGTTACACATTTTTGTGCTACTGTACCTTTAATCCCTCTTATGATTAGCTAACCAGCATACTTCATTCAACATGATGGATCATGAACTTAATATGTAAATGTACATGGTCATATGTTCATGCTGTGACAGGGCTATAGCGACAATAACTACTTTGGAGGGGAAAATGCATGAAATCATTTACAATAAGACCAGTAATGCATATTATGAGAGGAAAAGTATTTATTTTGATTTCTTGCTCACTTGAAACTAAATGTAAATCATCCACAGGGACAGGATGAATAAATAAATACTGATAAATATGTGACTGGACCTAAAAGGCATTGAAAAAGAGATGATATATTAGAATGAATGAAAGAAAGAAAGAAAGAAAGAAAGAAAGAAAGAAAGAAAGAAAGAAAGAAAGAAAGAAAGAAAGAAAGAAAGAAAGAAAGAAAGAAAGAAAGAAAGAAAGAAAGAAAGAAAGAAAGAAAGAAAGAAAGAAGAAAGAAAGAAAGAAAGAAAGAAAGAAAGAATGAATGAATGAATGAATGAATGAATGAATGAATGAATGAATAAAAGAAAGAAAGAATGAACGAACGAACGAACGAACGAACGAACGAATAAAAGAAAGAAAAGAATGAATGAATGAATGAATGAACGAACTAATTTGTGACTGGACAACAATGAAAAGTAAGTGAAAAAATATCAATAAAAGTAAAATAAATACTGTTATTAAAATAAATAAATAAATTTGATACTAAACCACAATGAAATGTGAATGAAAAAAATCTGTAAATATCAATAAAAATAAATAAACTGATAAATTTGTGACTGGATCACGATGAAAAGGGAATCAAAAAGAAAAACAGCTGAAATATTCATTAAAAATAATAAATAAACAATGATATTTTTACTGGACCACAATGAAAAAGCAAGAAATATTCATTAAAATAAATAAATAAATAATGATACAATTGTGACTAGACCACAATGAAAAAGGAAACAGTTAAAAAGTAATTTTTAAAAATTATTAATTTGTGACTGGACCATAATGAAAAGGCAGTGAAAAAAGAAAAAGAGAAGAAATATTTCATATTTGGATAGCCAAAGCCACTAAACACCACAGGGATTATCACTGCTGCATGCTAGGACACAATAAACACTCACACACGCACACACTCACACGCACACACACCATTGCTCAGCAGTACATGCTAAAGATCAATAACCACAATCTGTGCCGGAGCAACTGTAGTTAATGTTCTTCCCCACAATCACCCACTACACACACACACACACATGCATTTATTTATAGTCTCGTTATTCACAAAAATCAGTGGCTATAAAACTGCATTTCTTCTCTTTTTCAATTCTGCACTCGTCCATCATGGAGCGTTGTTTTGCTAATCTGTCTTCTAATTCCCTCCGGCCACTACTTCCCCTCGCAAATGTGCTTTTCACCAATCCATCCATCCCTATTTAGTTTCCTCCGCCGCTCTAGACTGGTAATAGCGAGGAATGCATGGCGAAAAATCACTGATTAAAGAATCAGTGTCTGTGCCTTGGATTTAGTTTTTAGCAATTAGTTTGAACAGGGAAAGAATGCGATCGAAGATCATTACTTTGTTAGCCGTGACAACTCGCTACTACCCATGATTCCCTTCTAGCTTAGTCATGCCAGAAACAGTACAAAGAGACAGATCACTCACAGAAAAATGGGAGAAATTGCAAATGCAAGACATGCCTTTTTACTCCTTTAGGAGGAACCTTTTTAGGATAATTTGAAATAAAGCAAAATTTAAATAGGTTGAAACAGCTTAATGAAACATAATTTTGACCAGCAGTTTTAAAGAGTTTTGTCTTTCCTCTGATTGTTCTTCTGCGAATGTAGACAGAGATTCACTTATATATTCAGCTGTGTTTTTGTACCTGCTTTAAATTGCTCAATCACACTTGAAGAAAATGCTTAGTGTAGTCGAGAAGAAAAATCTCATGAGAGCCATAAGCTTCCGCAGACCTCTGGATCAGATGCCAAAACTTGCTCTGTGGAGAGTCATGTGTCAATTACAGCACATACCCACGCTAGCACTGTGGATGAAATGAGCATGTTCATTTAAATGCTAATATTCTGGTTGTATAGCATTAGATTACGCCCTAGATGATTTATAACAGCATGAAATGTCAGGTTAGATTCTAATTACTACAAAATGGACTAGATTATACAAGATAGCATCATGCAAGCCTGAAAATTCACTCTGTGCAGGGTTATTATAGTAAACTAAAACTGAAACCATAAAAACAGTTTATTACTTTAAATAAAACAAGCTTTAACTTCAATTAATTTTTTTTAATCTTAAACTTATTTTATTTCAGCTAGTTGCAACATTTTTCATTTTTGACTTGTATGATGTAATAAAATAACAACCTGAAATAAAATATGAACTTATAAACTATATAGAGATTTAAGACTATATAGACATTAAGAAAACATAAAAACACACAAACAAAATAACTAAAATTAACAAAAATTTAAAAATTAGTTCACCGAAAAATGAAAACTCTGTCATTAATTACTCTCCCTCATGTTGTTTCAAACCTGTAAGACCTTTGTTTATCTTCGGAACACAAATTAAGATATTTTTGATGAAATCTGAGAGCTCTCTGACCCTGCATAGACAGCAACACAACTACCACATTCAAGGCCCAGAAAGGTAGTAAGGACATTGTTAAAACAGTAGACATCAGTGGTTCAACTGTAATGTTATAGATCTAAGAGAATACTTTTTGTGCTCAAAGAAAAAAAGGGAGTGAACGTGCATCAAAGGCTGAAACGGAAGAGAAGAAACTGTTGAATAAAGTAATTGTTTTGCTTTCTTTGCACACACAAAGTATTCTCATAACTTCATAAAATTACAGGTGAATCACTGATGTAATGGACTATTTTAATGATGTCCTTACTACCTTTCTGGGCCTTGAATGCAGTCATATCCTTGCTGGAGGGTCAGAAAGCTCTCGGATTTCATCAAAAATATCTTAATTTGTGTTCCGAAGATGATCAACATGAGGGTGAGTGATTAATGACAGAATTTACATTTTTGGGTGAACTAACCCTTTAAAATGAAAATAGAAAATAATTCAACTAAAATTAAAATGAAAGCTTATCAAAAACTGATTCATAATATTAATAAAAACTATACTGTGAGATGTGGTTCTGAGATGCTAGATGACAACAGAAAAGCGGTGACTGAAAGTGAGCACGGTTTATTAATTTTAAGCATTAAATTCATGACCTAAATCTTGTCTTTCCATTAGCTTTCTCAGTCATGCTGAACATGCTGTGTGGATCATTATTCTCCTCGATACCGTCGTGTTTAAACACAGGCCATCAAATCTTGTTACTGTACAAATCAAAAACAAGTCAGCCCCCACTAATCCTTTTTGTATTGGCTTTCTTTCAGGCACCCGCGGGGCCGAGAAATTGAGAAAGCAGAAAAAGGAGTAAGAGAAACAGAGGAGGAGACAGAGATAGAGAGAGAGAGAGAGAGAGAGAGAGAGAAAGACCTCAAAAATAACCAACCGCACTTGAGCTAAACTAGCCCATAACACCTGAGGACATTCTCACTCATCCGTTCACCTCGCCTCTGAGTCCTGAGCTACAAAAGAGCCATTAACACCATGCACAAGCCACCCAACGGATGTACCCAATCATCATTCATCAAAGCCCAGCTATTAACAGCACAGAAACCATCAATCTAAGACGAGAGGACTGTTTTAGAAGAACTAGATTAAGATCAAGAGGTTGCTAGTCTATTTACATCAATACCTTTTCTCGACCCACTGACCAAAAGGATTTACCAGGCTTAATGGAAGGTCGCAAGCAACATTATTACAACCCTTTTCAGATGATTTTATTCATGCAAAGTACAATTCATTCTTAAAGGGCATCACAAAAAAAAAAAAAAAAAAGCATCAAGCATAGCATTTCATGCCCTGTATTTACACTACCCATTTAAAAAATAAAAATAAATTGGGGTCGGTAAGATTTTTTTAAATAAATTATTTTATTTAGGAAAGATGCATTAAATTAATCCAAAGTGACAGTAGAGACATTTATAATGTTATAAAATATTTCAGTTTCAAATAAATGCTGGTTTTTAACTTTAGGCTCAGCAAATAATTCTGAAATAAAGCTTCATTAATATTTGATAGCATTGATCAAACATTGATCTAACATTGCTAGAATGATTTCTGCAGGATCATGTGACACTGGAGTAATGATGCTGAAAATTCAGCTTTGCATCACAGGAATAAATTACATTTTGAAAAAATGTAAAAAAGTTAAAAACAGTTATAAATTGTAATAATATTTCACAATATCCTGTTTTACTATGTTTTTGGTCATATAAATGCAGCCTTGGCAAGCAGAAGAGACATCTTTCAAAAAAATGTAACACTAGTGCATATGTACTCTATACACAACTCTGAGTGCACTGAATCAAAATTATGTTTTAAATGGAATAATAGGCTGCTGAGAAAAAGTAACCTAAACCAATTTAAGATGGTTTGCTGGTCTAAGCTGGTCTAAGCTGGTTTAAGGTCTCTGAATTCAGAATAGTACACTAGTCTCAGTATTTCTGCCATACTATATATGGGAAGAATAGTAAGAGTAGAATGCTTTTCCGATTTTAGCCTGAACTTGACTATCTAAAAATGGACAAAACCCTTTTAAACCAGAAAACAAACCAGTCTGACTAGGCTGGAGACCAACTAAAAGCAGCAAACCAATGTAATCTAGTTAAAGCCTTCTTTTAGTATGATACCATATAATTTACTGCCTAATCTAAATTAAAATAGCATGTGAAAAGGTAGGTTTTATGCAAAATAAACATTCCAATCGGTTTGTTGTCACAAGACCTCACTATGATGCATGTTTAATACAGCGAGCTGCGTCTACTTATCAGCTTTTAAATAATTTGATTTTTTTATCCAATTCTGTCTACTGTAAATAATGATTTTAGCACTCTGGCAATGGAAAAGTCAACTTGAGAGCATTACATTGTGGAATGCAGCATCCCATATTCTGTGCTCTAATTGCATTCTGCACATTTTGGCAAACGTAGTATGTCAAGAGTATTTCATTCATAAAATCTGCATACTGGGCATGGTATACTTACTATGCACAGTATGCTTCATATGGCATTCTGAGCATCCCAAGTGATACCCTGTGACGAAGGATCCTTCCCTGATCAGCATCAACGCGGCCCACCTTTCGCCTGCCCACCTCCAGAATCACAGCAGGAACATGTGGCCACGAGGAGGGGTGTGAAAATGAAGCACTGCTAACAGCATGTGATGACGTGCGCCTTATACTAATTGTGTCTGGTGACCGCTGCTGTATAATCCAGCATGCCGTGTCTCCTTTTGTGAAGCCGGTATCTTCAGTACATGCACAAGTGTCCTTGAGGTCCAGACGTGCTGGAGGACATGGATGGACTAGGCCTAGTGTACATTATAAGACTGAAGGTCAGCAAATAATACTAAGGAAATTCTTGAAATTGCTTAGCACTGATTTGTACAGAATAATAATAATAATAATAAAAAAATTTCCTAAAGATTTTCATCTTCTTAAAATCTTTGCTCTTGCAATTTCAATGGCTGTTGCTCACTACTACTTTCTTTCTTGCCAGAAAAAAAAGGTTGGATGGATTTCAAACAAGTTTAAAATGTATTTATTTATTGTAGTGTCCAGAATACTAAAAGCATAAAAAAGAAGGCAAAAAAAAAGGAGCTTTTTCCAGAATAAATAAAAAATGTATGCTAAATATTTATGATGAAAAAAATTAATTGAAAATATGCTTTGTTTAAACCTTAAAATGGCAAAATATATTGCAATATGTACTTCAAGGGGCAGAAATTTAAATACATTTAAAAATATTAAAATATTAAATTAAAAATATATTTTGTTTAAAATTTCAAATGCTGAAATATATTATGTACTTAAAGGGGAAAAAAGGAATTTCAAAAACATTTAAAATGTCTAAATATATGATCAAAAAGTTTGATTAATATATATATATATATATATTAAGTGTATTTTGTTTAAACTTTTAAATGCAAAAATATATTAAAATATGCACTTCGAGGGTCAGAAAAGCATTTTGTAAAGTAAATTTACAATTTATGCTAAATATATGATGCTGGTTAAGGAAATATATATAATTTCAAATTGAAAATATATTTTGAATAAACGTTCAAATGCTAAATGTATTTTGAACAACATTAATATATTTAGAGTAAAAATGTAAAAATCCCATGAATATAAATAAATATAAACTATTAAAATATTATATTATATACAATATTACAAATAAATAAAACTAAATATTTATGTAAATATATTTTAAAATTTATATTAATATAAAAATATAAACAGAAAATACAAATACCAAAAAAATATCTTATTATATTATATAGATGTATACATTGCTTTATTAGCAAAACGAGTAAAATAGTAGAATTATTGTAATGATATCTGTCAGGCAGAGACATTTTATGTTTATGGTTAAGCTGATGCAAACCATTTTATTTGTAGCTACATTTTCATATCTCTTTGTGGACACTTCTCTTGGATCGTTTTTGTTTGCATATTTTGTTCATAAAGCCTCTTTGAAAAATCTCACCATGAGTTATTTTAAATTTACATTTATGCACTTGTCAAGATGCTTTTTATCCAAAGCGACCTACATTGCATTTAAAATACACATTTTATAAGTGATTTGCAGCATTTATATTCAGATGAACAGATAAACAAATACATAATAACATGCATACAATGTCTGATCACGTAATCTTAACTCCAAGGGCTTCATAAGAAACCTCTTGCATGTCTTATCTTGTTACTTTACACCACAGGGCACTAACTGTGTCACCGTAGCACTGTCACTGGATATGTACCTACAGCTCTGCTAATGTCCTTTCCCATTTTCTGGGTGCTGCACGAGCACAGACACACACACACACACACACACACACAGACACACACACACACACACATGCACAGGTGTTTGCTGGGAGCTGTGGTGACACCATCCTGATTTAACCTTGAGGACTCAGAAGAAGGGACAGTATCACGCAAAGGAGAAATGAGACACACACACACACTTTCACAGATTGGCTGAGCATAAGCCTGTCTAACTTGCATGTCCAATCTCATTTGTGTATTTCAGTGTCCCTGTTCCAGTATCCCCCACATTTTAACCATGATTGCATTCTACACCACACATCTGCTCCTCAATAGTGAGCTTGCAATAATTGTATATTTATGCAAACTAAATGCAAGGTCATTTTCTCTTTTAATACAGAGCCATGAAATAATCAGAACATGCTTCTTCTTACATTTTTCTTTTGAGAAACAACTGATAATCTCAAATATGTCTCCTCTGGAGTTTCAGAAAAGATCTCAACAATGTCTCACACTGTGCTCAGATTTAAAGGGGACCTATTATGCCCCTTTTTACAATATGTAATATAAGTCTCAGGTGTCCCCAGAATGTGTCTGTGAAGTTTCAGCCCAAAATAGCCCACAGATCATTTATTATAACATTTTGAAAATGCCTATTTTGAGTGGAAGCAGAACAGTTGTCATGCATGCATCTTTAAATGCAAATGAGCTGCTGCTCCCTGACCCTTTTGCAGAATAGGGCTGTGCCTTTACAGCTCGTTCCTCGGATACTCTGCTAAAAACATCTGTTTTATTTTGATTGTCATGTCTATCACGCAGAAATCATGCGTTTTAAACCATATTAATATAAACATCTGATATACGGTTTTCTTGGCGCACACATCCGAAGCACGCGCACAGAAAGCATCTGTCACACAGCATAAGTACTAAACTAAGTTGTCTTTCATGTCTTATTGCGCTTAAACTGTCAAATACACACAAGTTTATGTTAAAAACACACACGAGTTACAAAAACAGTCGGTTATGTCTGCAGCATTTTCAAAAGTCTCAGTTTTCGAAGGTCGAAAACTCTGGAGTAGTATAAGCGACAACCGTAGCAAAAGTTAAACGTTTTAAAACGAAAGCGCGCTATTTTTTCACAAGCTTGCAGAGAAAGGCTTACCAAAAAAAATAATAATAATTAGTGGGTTGTACTTTTTCACATTTCTTGAGTTGGTAGATGCACTGCCTCATTATAGCATTTACACACAGAAAAAGTCAGATTTTCATAATATGTCACCTTTAATAGTAGAGATATTAGTAGATATATATTAATCTCACTATGTCTCATTAGTGTCTATTTTTAAGAAACTTCAATCATTCTTAAAAATGAAGGTTCCAAAAGAGAGTTTTTGCAATGATACCATAGAAGAACCATTTTTGGTTCCTCAAGGAACCTTTCAGCAAACAGTTCTTAAAAGAACCAGTTTTTCCTTATTGTGAAGGACATTTTAATAATCTAAAGAACTTATTATATTATAAAAAAACCTTTTGTGCGATGAAAAAGTTCCATGGATCTTCAATGCCAATAAGGAAGCTCTATGCTTAAGAGTACGTGAGAAATAAATCTCCTGAGCAATGAGTGTGATTTTGTCCTGTTCTTCCAGGCTGTATGCTCCAGGTCATTCAGGTTATTAAGATGGCATTAATTCACTGCAATGTTCAAATAATGTGTTTACCCAGGGCTTTGTGTGTAGAAGCTGACCTGTTGATAATCAACTTCCTCACAAGCTTCAGTTTCTAGTGACCTAAGACAGAATCTTTTGCAACACTCCGCTGTATTTTGCATCATCCCATTAAGAAACCCATTTTCACCCAAGGACTGCTAATTTATGCATTCTGTAGTATTCATCTCCACTGATGACTTTCAGACATACAACTTGAACTGGAGGGGTTTTATCTAGAAAATGTGATAGCAATTGAAATGATTCACTAGTCACTTGCAAGGAAATTATGTCTCCACATAGTTTTTATTCAAATAAACTTCTGCAGCCTAGAAATGGAATGTTTCAGCAAATGGCATATTCCAGCTATTTATTTTTGTTAAAATACTTTTATTTTCTAACAAAACAGTCGCACTGCAATGACACATTACGAGATTTGGGGGAATGAACTCTGCCTGCTTAAAGCTTTTTTTATTTTTTTATTTGCATGCATTATCTGCGCTGTTTTCACATCCGAATCTCTAAAGGACTTATGCAAAACAGGTAACTGCACAAACATGGTCAAAACAGTGCATAACAATGTTTGCACAGTCTAGACACCTAAAGCGGCTCTTGAAAATACATAAAGTGCATTTGGTTGCACTGTGCATCAGGAATAGGTCTCTTCACAGTCGTTTGATAAATAACTGCTGCCAAGATCACTAGAAAATGTTCACAAACATCTCTTTTAATTAAAACACACCAATAATTGCAGCAGGCAAATTTACTTTCGTGAATACAACACAATAAGTCTAATTTGCATAGAAAGGAGAACTGTTTGTGTTGAAATGAATGGCAATGATTTAGTTTTAAATATGCATGGCACCTGGTTAAACTCAACTGAGAGTAGTTCAGTGAGATGAATGCGAAACACAACACAACTGTGAATTTGCCATGAGCGCTTGGTAAAGAAAATGTTGCTAAATTCCAACGTGAAATGCAATTCAGTCAAATGCAAGACTCTTGACATGGTATTTACGATATACAAGATCCATATGGTGAAAATGCCATATGGTGCCTTAGAGGATGGTTGGATAGAGTAACAGAGAACAAGATGGATGGAGAGGACATAGGACAAGGAAGAGAGAGGAAGAAGCACAGAGTGAGGATGTGTGACAGGAAAGAAGCCAAAAAGAGAGCTGGATGATAGAGACAGAGAAAAAGAGACAATGTTAGAGAAGAAATCAGATGAAGGAAAACAAAGTCTCTCAGACAAGCATTTGTCCTTGACATTTCTTCGTCTCCAGGCCTCGTGCAGCGTGCTGACGGAGTGTGATTTAACTAGGCCACTGCCCTACTCTCAAAAACACAGATAGACAGGACGAGGTGAGACTGTGAGACTGTCTCCGGTCCACAGCTGTTGAATGCATGAGAGTGATCTTGAACCATCACACATTTTTGTAGGTATTTAATCAATAAGGTATGAGAGGTCTTTATTTCGTTAAAGAAGTAGATTTATATTTCTCCATCAGTTTTAATTAGGAAATGAGTCTTTGACTTCAAATTAAAATTTGTTAATGAACCTTGTAGCTGGTTGGCTTGGTTCGTGTTTGTAACTTTTGTAATGAACTTTTGTTTTAAAAATACCAAAATTGGGAAAAATGAACGGAAAGCATATCTACAGAACCGAGACTGCTGAAAAAGTGGGCAGGCACTGTTGCACTCTATAGCAACTTGCCAGATTAAATATAGAATTCATGTCATGTGCGGTCACACATATGCACACATATATGCTACTCTACAATGGCTTTTCAGCCAGAACTGTCTAAAATGTGTTTCAGTATCTGTGGCTTTGGCGTGTCCATTGACAGAGAGCCACATCCAATTAAATAATGAAATATTAATGATTATAAGAGCCTCTTTCCAGAAGTGCCACATAAAAGACAGACAACCCAAAGAAGAAATAAGCTGTGAAGAGACTTAAAGAGCATGGGAGTGGGTGGAAAAAAAAAAAGAGTGAGAGCGTGATTACACAGTTGAGTGAGACACAGAACAGAGGAGAAGAAAGGAACACAGCCCACAGAAAACACCAAAACTGGAGGTAGGAAGAGCAACCTTGGCAACAGAAGAATTCATAGGCGTATCCTTCAAGTAGGCAATTTTTACTGATCGCCAGCTAATAAACTAGTCTTGAAGAGAAAGTTCACCCAAAATGAACACTCTGTCATCATTTATTCACCATCTCGTCATTTCAAACCTGTATGGCTTTCTGTGTGACATGAATAAAACGAGTAATTTTGACCAATGTTCACGCTACTCTTAAATTGTAAGAATTCAAATTTTCAAATATTTTGTCATTAACTTTTATGTTCCACGGAAGAAAGAAAAAAATCATATGGATTTGACTAACATGAGGGTGAGCAACCAATGACAAGTTTCATTTTTTGGGTTGAAGGAATGTCGTTCCAAACCCGTAAGACCTTTGTTCATCTTCCTAACATAAATTAAGATATTTTTGATGAAATCTGAGAGCTTTCTGACCCTCCATAGAAGAAGGCCAAGGCTAAGAAAGGTAGTAAGGACATCATTTAAATAGTCCATGTGACGTCAGTGATTCAAACGTAATTTTATGAAGCTACGAGACTACTTTTCGTGTGCAAAGAAAACAAAAATGCATGTGCATTTTTATTTTGATGAACGAAGGTCTTATGGGTTTGGAACGACGTGAGGGTGAGTAATTAATGACACAATTTTCATTTTCGGGTGAACTATATCTTTAAAAATTAATAAGTATGAATGTAATAACATACGCTACTGTTCAAAAGTTTGGGGTCATCTACATTTTTTTTATGTTATTCAAATAAGTCTTTCATGCTCACCAATCTTTGATCAAAAATACTGAAAAAAAAAAAACTGAATTTAAAATTTAATAATAAATAGAATGTTTTCAATTTTAACATATTTTAAAATGTCCTTTATTTCTGTAATAAAAAAAGCCCAATTTTCAGAAAACATTCTAATATGCTGATTTGGTGCTAAAGAAACATTTCTTTTTATTATCAATGTTGAAAACAGCTGCTTAATATTTTTCTGGAAACAGTAATACAGTTTTCTTAGGATTCTTTTGAACAGTAGTGTACATCATTAGCTTATCAAAAGCCATGAGTAGACAATAAATGATCTATAAATGCCATAATGTATTATTAATACATCTTAGCAATATTCACTCTTAATAAAAATAAAGGTTCCAAAAAGGGTCTTACAGAAAAATCTGATATTATTAGAGAACATTTTTCATTTCTATAGCTCTTCAGAAGGTTATCAGTGTACTGGTGTTACAAAAAAAAAAAAAAAAAGCCCAGGAGGGCTCTTCCTCTGTGAATGGTTGATATCTAGGACAAATATAGTGATCTAAAGAACATATAATGTAACATCAAGAACTTATACTCCAAAGAACCATACAGCATCTCAAAAGGCCATGAAAACAGGTCTTAATTGGAAGAATTACTGCAAATAATCTCTAAAGAACCCTTATTTTTACTCAAGCCTAGCTCCTTATCATTTTGCATGTAAGGTAAGGTAACCATCCTAACCTGATTCTCCTCGTGGGTCACTCGCATCTGTTCTTTGAGGATTGATGTGCGAGCTGCCTCCTCTTTCCTCATCACACGTTCTTTCTTCAGCTCGGGGCTCCAGAAGCTCTTGATGCTGTTGGTGGAAGAGCCCAGCTTGCTGTCCTTCAGGTCCAGCTCCCTCCGAAGCAGCTCGTTTTCCCTCTGCATGTCCCGCAGCTGTGCTTGGAGCTCCAGAAGTTCACCTCCACTGCTCCTAACCGCCTGTCGGAGCAGGGCCGACGGCGTCCCCTGGTGGTGGAGCATAGACAGCGAGCCCAGATCTCCGTAAGACAGCAGGTCGGCGTGCGGGATTCCCACCGTTGCGATATTAGGGGTGCTGCCCATGGCTGTAACCCGACCGCCGTACATCGTTCGACTTGCGGCCCGACCGAGCGTCATGGTGCCTTTAGGGTAAGTAGCTGTGGATCCGACGCCTTCATGGTCACTGAAGTACATTGGGCCAGATGTTGCGTAGGCAGCGTTGAGGGACTGGATGTTCTCCATGGATAAGGTCTTGCCGCCCGAACTGCCACTGTTGGCTCGACGGTGGCCCAATCGTGGAGAGCGGGGCAGCCGTGGGGAGCGAGCAGGGCTGCCCTCGATGTGGCCGACGGCACGCGCACTGCCATACATCTCCCGAGGTTCTGTAACACTGACAGTCTGTAAGAAAAGCCCCTTCACAGATCGACAAGGGTGTTTACTGCATCCTAGAGAAGAGAAGAGAAGTCACACACTTCAAAATGCAGTCAAACACTTCAAAATGGCTGCAACAAAGCAGCTTAGTGTATTGTCTGGAACAATACAGACCAATTCTTCGCTCGTTTTCATTTACAACAGCCTAGAGCTAATCAAAATGCAAAGACGTATTAAGATCCGTTGCGAAACATAATGAGACATTGTATTCTTTTTCATTTCAGAGACAACGTAACTTCCTTCAAATTTCTGCCCGAGGTGGGTTCAAGATAACGCCAGTGTCTATTCTTCAGAAAGATGAGTCAAAATGAAAAGTGTCCCGCAGTTTTTCTCAGAGGTGGGGACCACTTGCTGCTTGCGGGGATGACGCTGATGCTGTGGAGAGGGTTGCTATGGCAACAGTGACTGAGATGATGGAGGAGAGCGCACCTGTTTTCACTCGTATGAAAAGTGAGGATGTGTGGGCATTCATGGGCATGTGAGGGAGCGAGAGAGAGTGAGAAATGTACATTTATGCTGACATTAAAAGAAGCCGGTCTTGCAGATGGCCTGGTCATCTGTGCACTTCCGTGCCAGAGAAAGGACACGTTCAGCCTTCATCTTTCCGGACGGAGACCATATAAAGCATGCCATACTGGACAAACAGGGGAAAAAAATGGAAAGGGTGCTTGCCTGTGCACAACCCTCTGTTTTCTGGATGGTTGCTTACTGGTACGAGTCAAAAGAACTCTCCTGTTAAATATATAGTAAAAACGGCAGCCAGAAATTCATTGTAAAACAAATATATTCGCAATGTTTCCGGTATTATGGGATTGTTAATCACCAAGTTACTTGAACTTCCAAAATCTGCTTTCACCTTAAAATGTACTTTTAACCACCATGGTAATACCGGTGGTAAAATAGAAAGCCACATATTGAATCAGAATTCTTAGCAAGTGGCTACCCCATAACACATGACCAATATTTTTATAAAGATGGTTTTTAGGGTCATAGAAAGACAAAACACCATCAGGGTAACACGCAACACTGAAATAATGCAATGTGTCACAAAACACCCTAATGTACATTATTAATAAAAAAAATGGAGAAGACACTAAATTATTTATACTTTATGTAATATAAGCTAATCATATGTGGCTAAACCATATATGGTTTTTAACTTCATAAAACTGACAATGTTTCACTGTAGAATTACGTATAATCCGATGCAACCGTATATGGCAAGATACTTTAGAGTTAATCGATAAACAGGTTTCTACTGTAGCATTTTGTACAGTTTTTTTCTCTGTAGAAATTATAAACATTTTTACAGAGTAGATATGTAAGTCAAGTCCTGTTTCAAATAACACCTCTCTTATATAAGCTGCTCAATTTGAGGTATCACTCTCGTCTGTAGCACAAACGCTGAAGGATGAGTTATGCCCAGAAGTTAGTACAAACCTCTAAACCTTGGCATGAGATATCATATGATGTTTGCCTCAGGAAACACCACTAATTAAACTACAATTTCTGAAGCTTGATTTCCTGTTCCAACACCAAGGTCATGGGTTTGCTTTCCAGGGAACACATGATAAGACGTACACTTTGAATGCACTGTAAGTCATTTTGGATGAAAGTGTCTGCCAACAGCATAAATTAAACAAGCAAATGCTGCTTTTGGTCTCAACTGAAGTAGCTCACAGAGACTGAGCTGATAAATGTCAGCAGAGAAACTTCTGAATGAGAAATTAATGACGGAAAGAGCTTTTTTGATCGGTAATATATAGAAACCAGCATAAATGGCTTGATCGAGGTGGCAGGGTGCATATCACGAGCCACTGACTCTCTCTGCCACCCACTCTGACGCTGAAAACAGTGTGTGCATAGAGCCACAAAGGGCAAATTACCCAGACTTCAATAACACGACATGTTAAAAGAGAAACTGGCCATGCGATACATCTGTTGCATGGAATGTGAGTTAACCAAGCCATGCAGTGCATGGTTTAAACCCAGAATTCAATTCAGCTCAAGTTAATCATTTGTACGAGGATACATTTTTCACAGACCTTACCCTGGTAAAAACTCTTATTTGTCAGAAGTCTATCACCACAATTCGCAATTGGCATTCAGTATGTAATAAAAGAAAAAACAAATATTGAAAGTACTCTTTCTCAATTTCATTCATTTAACCTTAACAAGTTTAGTTCCCACACCTTTTAACAAATGAATCCTTATCTAGACATGCTAAATAATGGATAAGGCTATTTTTTTAACGAGTGCACACACAAAGATATTATAGTCAGTTAATAAATAAGATCCGTGCATATCTATAAAAATGTATATTTGCTACAGAAATTCCCATGACATTTCCAGACCAATTTTTTAATTCCCCCAAATTTCCAAATATAAAACAAGGTGATGTTTCTCTTCTCAATTATATTTTCATAAAATACCAAATAAAATGATTTTGAAGCAATGGTGACAGTTCGCATTATACAAATCCATTGCTTCCAGATGTCTGTCGGTCACATTGTGATAAAATATCACATCATTTCCCTTGCAATCAAGGGTTGCCAGAAACACTGTTTAAACGCCAATAAATTCTTTGATTTTCTGAAGATCAGACAGAAGCCGCATGTTAAAGCCCTCCCTCATCCTTCAGCCACTGGCAGTACGAATAACATCTGCTTTCTGATTGGCTTTCACCAATGTCAATCATCCCCCAAAAATCACTCCTAGAGGCTGACAGGTCATACATGCCCATGTTTTTCCTAATTGAGAAGCAATCATTGAGAAAAAAAACAAAACAAAAAAACACTAAACGCAATATACATTTGAGAATGTAATGCACCTAAATTGAGATAAAAAAAAAAGAGAGATAGGTGCATTCAATATTATTCAGCTTATGAAATGTCATTTCTAACATTTAAATCGAATTATTCTCATTTAGACCGCACACAGAAACATTCACGCAGAAAATATCAACCGTTTATGAAGATAAATTAACACTAATATGAACGAGTGTTCATATATGGAACCAGAACCAGTGTATGCATTGATCCTAAAGCAAATGCTACTGAAACAGCATCGAGCGACGCTTCATCTCGTTCATACTACAGCGGATTTAAGCTCATTTTACATCATTCAAAAATAATATAATTAGCTCAAATCGATGAATCCGACCTAAATTTCGCTCCTTTAATATAAACCCCACCTAACTGGGGTGAATGGATGCCAGTGTGTCGTTAGATCACGTTTCGTTACCTTTTCAGCGTCGTCGCCGCTCCATCACTGTGCGGGTCCCCCAGCATCAGCATCAGCGTCCCACGTCCTGCATCCACTCCAGCATCAGCAGTCCGCTCTCTTATTGGACACTCGTACACAAACTCCGCCCCCGAACGCATAAATGAGCTTCAGATTTAAAGGGGCAGGACAAATAGTGACAAGAGACGCGTCGACCACATGAGGCGTTGTCATGCATGTATGCAGCCAAGTTGTATTGCACTGTATTATCACTTCTTAAGCTCAATTTGAGATCAGTGTCGCCTATAAAGAGAGAATTGACACAAGGGTTAAAACGAGGTTAAGTTATGCCCCCTCCCACACACAAACAGCAACCACACAAAACAATGCCTGCATACATACATACATACATACATACATATATATATATATATATATATATATATATATATATATATATATATATATATATATATATATATATATTCTGCATATGTATTCTACTTTATATATATATTCTACATATAATATATATATGTGTGTGTGTGTGTGTGTGTTTAGTGCTGTGAAATGATTAATAAATTTTTAAGAAAAGATGTTATGTTTATATATTTAATATATTTATATAAAATATAAATGATACGAATATAAATGTGTGTGTGTGTCTGTGTCTGTGTGTGTGTGTGTGTGTGTGTGTGTGTAGTTTACGTATCAATGTGTCCTATGGTGTGACAGCAAAATGTCAAAAAAAAAAAAAAAACTTTAACATTGAAGATAAACCTGTCTCATGCTACTTGTAACTCTAAGAATGAAGATACATTTTTCTCATGTTATTTGTATGTTAAGTTTTTTTCTACATTTTTGCTGTCACACCATAGGACACATTGATACGTAAACTACACACACACACACACAGTACAATTTTTATTTGTCAACTATCCATACATATATATATATATATATATATATATATATATAACCTTCTATTATGTCACCTACAATTATTTTTCTTCTACTTTTTATATTTAATCTTTTTATTTATTTATTTATTTTGGCATTTTTAACCCATTAAAAGGTTAAAAGTCAACTTGACAATAACTGCTGTTCTCATTATGAATTCTGTGAAGGTCACATCTAAGAAGTTTGCATTAAGTTGACGGATGAGCTACTCACCGTCTGCGGTCATGCCAATCATATGCGGCCAAGTGTGGTCATGTGACCCCTGCTGTAATTGGCTTTGATGCCTCCGGTGATTTCTGATTGGCTGACTGTCACAGACTTCCCCTCCAGCTCTCGCTCTAGCCGTGATGCTTAAGGGTGGAGACTGTCTATACAATGAGCTGGACTTTGACTATTAAAAAAGAAGAGCACCGATGCATTATAAGAGGATTGTGAACACGAGAGCAAGATCATTTCGACCATTCTGGAAATAGAATTGCAAGACATTTAATCCATATAGTGTTCAGAATGATATTGAGAAAAAATATAGGCTAAATAAGGTATAAATAAAAATGTCTTTGTGACAATCTCTTTACAATCTGTTGTCACTTTAAGCAGCTTTAACTCTGTTTCTTCTAAAAGTTAGTTTAATTTCAATGTGACCTGTGAAGTTTACAGCAAATGACTTGATTAGCCTGTGCATGACTCAACCTTACCAACCAGCTCTGTGAGTCCCTCGGTGATGTGAGTAATGTCTCATCACACCGCCTTTACATGCTACAAGCCTTCCTGGTGCGGAGGGATTTAGCGAATGTTGACGGTAAGCGTGTGTGACAGCAAAGTCCCTTTCTATAGTCTTTGGTGACAGTGGGTGGACAAGAAAACACGTAGCCTACACAGTTACACAAACACACATGATAGGACACCAAACACACCTTCTGTCCATTAACAGAAGGCAAGTCGAGGCCTGAGCTCTTACAACACTCTTCACACACGTTTTAGTTGATCACTTTTCCTCCAAACGTTCCATTGATCTTATACAACGATATGAAGTACAGTTTCTAATTGCACAGAAAATAATTCTGTTCGAAGGGAAACATGGTTGTATAGCAGAAAGCAAGCAGAGATTTAAAAAAAAAAAAAATCTAGTGTTGTCTTCCCACAAAATCATTATTTTCCCCATCATTTCTTTCACTGGGAACACTGATTGCCAAACAAAATCAATTGTTGCCAGTGTTTGTGGCCATTGGGGAAAGAATTTAATTACCAGAGCACAAAATATTGATTATGAGTGAGTGATTATGAATTTTGATTCAAACCAATTTACAGAGCCGGAGTCTGTTTCAAACAGCAAAATGATTCCATATTTCATAGCTATCACATTTTCAAGTCATTTTAGCTCACATTGAGACCGTGGTCCTCTGTTGACACCTAGAGGTCGTATCAAAAAGTGCATCGATACATCTTCAACTGATTATTTTTTGCCAATGAATATGTAATTTCTAAACTATACAAGTAAACTGTGTATTTTTACATTGTTAGCTAAGAAATATATTATTTCCATTATTTAATTTCAGATGAAAACAAAACTGTGATCAGTCACTGTGATCAGGCCAGAACAAGTCGCAATGTGGACCAGATTTATTGATATTTAATCAGGAAAATAAAGAAAAAACATTCCACATCTGTAGCACAAATTTTGTGAGAGGAATTACACAACCATAGTGTAATACTTGGGGTTAGGCATTTAAACAAACTCTTAAAGGAATAGCTCACACAAAAACTCCTGAAAATTTACTCACTTCCAGGCCATCCAAGATGCAGATGAGTTTGTTTGTTCATCAGAACAGATTTGGAGAAATTTAGCACTACATCACTTGCTCACCAATGGATCCTCTGCAGTGAATGGGTGCCGTCAGAATGAGAGTCCAAACAGCTGATAAAAACATCACAAGTAATCCACAACACTCCAGTCCATCAGTTAACATCTTATGAAGTGAAAAGATGCATGTTAAAAAATCCATCATTTAGGCATTTTAATTTTAAACCATCTCTTCTGGACAAACGCTTCTATTATTTCTCTCCTGATTCAGACGAAAATACCTTTTCACTGGAGAAAAAACTACAACATATAGACTTGTATTTTAGCAGAAAGCAATGGTTTGAAGTTAAAATACCTTAATGATGGAATTGTTTCTTACAAAAACACAGCTTTTGCACTGATAGACGGGAGTCATTAGGATTACTGTGATATTTTTAAGAGCTGTTTGGACTCTGTTAATGTTAAATTTCTCCAACTCTGTTCTGATGAACAAACAAACTCATCTACATCTTGGATGGCCTGAGGGTCAGTACATTTACAGCAAATTTTTGGGAGAACTATTCCTTTAACCCCAAGTATGAACAATCGTATAATTAATGATGCTTACAAACACCACTAAAAATAAAACTGCCTAGGATAAGAATGAGGATGACGTACCTTTTCTCTCTAATGTCATTTTCCTGCAAGGAGTGAAATACAAGAGACAAATGTAAATTTGAATTTTTTTGTCTTTATTCTTCTCCAGTCTGGAAACAAATTGCAGGTTCATTATTTTCATAATCACATTACATGACATGATGCACCAAAATTTATCTTTTTAACAGGAATACATTGAAAAGAACACAATATTTCACAATGAATACTGGACTCACATTTAGCCCATTGCACTTACAACAGTGAGTGAATTTTCATTCGTGAGAGCATTTTTCTGAATTGTCATCTTTTTCGTGTTAAATTTATAATACATCCACCAAATCACTCTGAACCCTCTTTTCTGGCACAGTCATGATGGAAGCCACTTACATATTTTTCATTCTATTTATATTTAATAAACACAATATGTATAGAATCCCTACACAGACCAAATGTTTTCAGATTGTAAGTTTTTCATTTTTTCCACTGTAGTCAACAGTCATTGAGAGCCAGCAACATGTACTATGATATTTTTTTTTTCTCATAATAATAACAACAATCATCATTTTTCTTTTATACACAAAAGCACAAAAGGTTGGCAGCAAGGCCGGCGTGAAGTTGCACAAGACGGCCATCATTTTACTCATGATATTTAAACACTGTACAAAATAACCAAAGTCAGTATTTACAGTGACAGTTTGTCTGTGTGTGTGTGTGTGTGTGTGTGCACAACTGTGTGTGTGGGTGTGTGTGCGTGCACATGCCTGTTTGTGTGGATATGTCCATGTTTGCGTATTTCTATCTATATCACTGTGGCCGGCTTTTGTGGTGGCAACTTTGGCTCATGCACTTGTTATTGAATATCTCCATGGTAACAGTGATGTAGAAGAGTTATTATTCTTCAGTATAGAGTCATGATTGCCTAAACAGCATTCCAGTATCAAAAGGAAAAGATTCACCTCTAATCAACGCACCTCGTGACTCATTCAGACGAGTGCATCCTACCTAACTCGAATGGTGATGGACAGTTTGTGCTTTCCACGTGCATGCCCTGATTTTCATATAAATGGCATGGAGATGAATTCATGCTACATACTGTACAATGATCACGTTTACGGCAAGTCTGCTTACTTGAATCTTCTCCAAAGCATAGTTTTGACTGTGAAGACATTGTCAAATTTACATGTTCGTGTGTCTTTAAGATCTTGTCGTTTTCTGTTTTCATATTAATGATCTTTGTTTTCCATCTGTCGGTTTTCTCAAACATCGCAGATATACAATGCACAAAGACCTGTTTGTGAACTTGATGTGAATTCAGTGTGGACACAATAACATTCGCAACCGAACACCGATGTAAAACGACATTTCCTGTTGAAGGAGACGAAATAACGAGTGCATAAGCTGTGTGCCCGACTTGTCACCTGATCAGACTGCAGACACGAAGACCGAATAACAGCACTACAAGGAGCCAAAGAGAGCTGAGCAGAATCATGCTGCAAGCAACAGAGATGGTGGATGTCCAAGACCAACAGTCCACACAGTTAACCCTTTGGCAACAGATTCCCTGAAAACTAGGGAAGACGAGGGCTTTCATAAACATGCCATTAAAATAAAACAAAAGTAGTTTGATATTTTCATACATACAAGGTAAATACAAACTGTCCCTAGTCGTATTTGAACCCATCGTAACGCAGTATCGGTGAGGGACGTTGCAGTGGGAAATGGTTTTACATGGATTATTGCATAGAACATTTGAAATTGGTTCAACATATTTTTCCTAGGTGGATCTACGTAATGGTAAATGTGTTTTTGGGAACTTCTGGATGTGCGAGAGGGTGATGGTGTAATTTGTTGGGGTTCATAGAAACTTATTTTTACCTGTCTATGTATGACAGTCAGATCTGTGATGAGGAACTTGAATGCTTGCAGATCACTTCCAGCAAAAAACAAAACAAAATTGTGCTCTGTACGGATTAGCATGCTATTGCTTCAGGGAGAAAAACAACTATGTATATTATAAACAGTTTAGATTATCAACAATGACGAGAAAAAATAATATGTTAAGGTATAAATAATAATACCAAACATTAAACAAAGAAATACCAGAAATATAAATCCATAAATACACAAATCAATATCTTACATTAGCAGTGTTAACGAGAGATATGTACATGTTCAGCAGTATACAGTTGTGCAAAATAAATCAAGTAAGGATGATATGGAACTTTTAAAAAAATATGTGAGGTATACAAGTAAAAAATATTAGTAAGGCTCTTAATTTAAAAGAAAATTAGGCAAAACTGATAACAAGCTAAAGCAAATAAAAAAAAATCTGGAATAGGGTAGCAATGGCTTAATGGTTGATAAAAGACGAACAAGACTATGCTAACATTCTGATATTACTGACCTCTGCACTTGACCGATAGTTTTACATTAAATAACCAGCTTTTTACACAAGGTGCACATGGCTTCACCCTTAGAGACTCTGAAAGTTGTCTAGATATGGATTCATATATATATCTCATATATGTATACATATATATTTTTTTGTGCGTGCATTCCATGTCCACGGTTTACACATTTGCATTCATTACACACGTGACAAAAAGGTTAAGGAAGAAACAAAAACATTCATAGAGAGGGTCAATCATCGCCATATTGGAATGTCAAGATCTTAGAAATCGAGCATACATTTTTAAACAGAGTTTGTTTGAAGCCTTTGTAAGGTAGTCGTTCTCCTTCTCTGCTACGGTCTCTTCGAGTCTGGGCATAGAAGTCTTCATTAGGACTGCAAAAAGCTAAAAACTGCAGCTGCCTGACATCTTCATGCTGTTTTTAGAAGAGGGAGGGTCACCTGAGCACAGATTATGTCATATAAGGGAAGACATAACTGTCTAGAAAAACCTGAAACGGAACAGGCAGTTTGGCATTTTGGGAATTGTAATTGCTTCAACAGCAACTAAGGAAACACTCTGGAAGAGAATTAGCCTCCATGTTTGTTTGGGTATGCAGATATCATCGGATAGACCGTGCCTGTGAATTCTGACTTAATGTTTTCATTGAAACTTCAAGGTTGGATGATACATCTGGAGAAGAGATGAAAGAAAGAAATGTTACAATATTTGGTATTTTCACTGCATAATTAGAGTGCAGAGATAGTCAAACATTCACATAATATGTGGTATCAATTTTGAACCTTCAAAACACTGGCCCAGTTTGCTTGCATTGTTGAGGGTTATACAATGCACTACTCTTCTTAGCCACTAGAGGGAAGAAGAGGACGAATTTCTTACACCAGCAACACCAGTAAAAAGGCTTAGTACCAGAATTGCAGGTTCAAAATCTGCGGGCTTTATGAAAAGGTTTGTGAACAAATTTCACATTTTCACTATAAACTTAAAATGACTATTTAAGCTCAATTTCAGCAAAAAAATACAAATAAAAATGTGGAAAATCTAATGTATTCAAGATTGCTGAATTCGCGTGCACTAAAAATGAGAGCAGTAAATAGCAGAATCAAATCTAGAAGTTTTAGAGATGCCTGAGGAGTTCTTTTTCATGTGGGTATTGTGATTGGAAGGACACACCCATACCTTCCATTGTGACTGCATGAGTAAACCAAACCAATGTATGGAGCAGGATTTGGACTGGATTGGATAGTAAACTGAGAATTGAATTGGATTAGCCTTGATTTAAGGAGCCCCTAAACCTGTTTTATCCCAGATCCTTTCTCTGGATCTGCACATGCAAAACACCCGATGACAGTAAAAGACCACCATGATACAATACCAGTGAAAGTATAGGGAGGAGGAGACAGAGCACAGATAGAATAAGAAACCAGAGAAATGTGATTACAGGAAATTAATTAAATAAGCCAATGGTCTCATTGGCTATATTCAGCAGAGAATAAGTGGTTCAATGAGATGAGATTTTAGTCAAGTTTTCTACAAGACCACATTGCTAAATACAAAGCTAATCACTGTACTTTTTTTTTAACATTCTCATTACTGTTTCAGTTTAAATTCTAGTACAATTCTTTGATATGGTTAACTGCAATTTTGATTGAGTCTTGATTAATGTGACTCATCAGAATATTTTCAGCACAAAGATGACTGAGCTTTGCCCGGATGCTAATGCTAATCCAAGCCCACTGATCTGCTTGCTAATTATAGCCCACTTTAACTGACCCAATTCACCCATGCTGAAGAGCGAAAAGTTAGATCCGAACGCCTCTGATCAGGGTCAGCTAATCAGAGCTCTAACTTTTGACATTAATATTGAGCAAGTGGCACAACTGTCCTCAAGTCCACACTGCAGCTTAATTTGGTGGTCAATTTACCTTTTAATGCTTAATCCTGTTCTGTACACACAGATAGATAATGTAAGGGAGTGACAACCGCATTCTACAACCGAATTAACTCACTAAAAATTCAGGTAGTTACAACCGCATTTACAAAAATTCTACTCAGTGTGGAGCCACACTGAACAACTAGTTGTTAATTACTTATTTAAAGGGGTCATATGATGCGATTTCAAGTTTTCCTTTCTCTTTGGAGTGTTACAAGCTGTTTGTGCATAGATAAGATCCCTAAAGTTGCAAAGACTAAAGTCTCAAAACAAAAGAGATATTCTTTATAAAAGTTAAGACTCGTCCACGCCCTGGTGTAGTTTACGCAAGCGCCGGAAGCGATCTGTCGCGCGTATACGGCACTCATTTTTTACTTGCGCGAACTCATCCGGGAGTGTTGACTTTTCAAATTGCGTAAACTACGCCAGAGCACATACAGACGTCATGCACCGGATGCCGTGCATGCGCTCAGGGCAGTTGGACATAGTGGTGTATTAGAGGTAAAACATGATAAAAATACTGTTCAGTTTCTTGCACAAACCGACCGTTTCGTGTCTTAGGACATCAATGTATCGTCACGAGCCACAGGGTTTAATTTGGATTTGTCTGTGCATGTTTTTTCTCTCTCAAAGATTGTGTGCCCATTGACTTGCACTATAGGACTGACAGACTGCTACTGAAGAAACAAAGTAACTTACATCTTGGATGCCCTGGGGGTAAGCAGATAAACATCAAATTTTCATTTTTGGGTGAACTATCCCTTTAACTATGTACTTACATTTAAATTAATAATTTGGCACAATGCACTTATTGTGTACATACATGTGTTTACATTGTACTTATATTTTTAAAAATACCTATATGTAATTACAACTGTAATTAATTTCTGTAATTACATTTAGAATTACACTGTTGACCCATCCCTTACACCTTAACCCACCCTTAAACCTACCCATACCACCAAACCTGTCCCTAACCTTACCCATATCCCACCTCAATAGCAGCAATAGTGTTTTGCAATACAGTATGAACACAATAAGTACATTGTACTTATTTTTTTATGTAAGTACATAGTAGTTAAGGCCACCTAATATAAAGTGCGACCGAATGTTTATACTTGTTTTGAGTTCTAAAGTAAAGTGAGTTCGAATAAAATACTCACCAGTGTTCTCAGGTGTACCCCGCCCTCAGCTAGAGATGTTAAATTGCAGAAGCAGATTCATAGGTTTTTCCAGTTCTAACTCCAAGTCACCCCAACTAATGCCTGAGGAACAGAAAACAAAAATCAGAAAACTATAAGACTCAGCTTCACAAGTTACATTTTGTTGGTCAACATGGCAACCAATCCAGCGTTACCTAGCATAAAACAAAATTAATGCGGGTCTTTTCAGAAGATTAATGCATAAAGTGTTTTCTCACCTTCCTATCGGCTGATCACCAAAATGAAGTAAACTTCTTCCCAAGAGCAGATACAGCTGTATGAAAGATGAGCAAAGCAAAAACCCAATTAAGGTCACAGGTGGCATATCTTAAACAATCTGGGCTGCAAACACAAAGGCTATAGATTCAATCCTAAGTAGGAGTAACTCAGGAATTGGAGAATTACTAAGATCACCATCCAGCTTAGGCCTCCACCATTTTGCACTTAAACCCAGGGTATCCTTAGGTGCTACCCCTAATATTACTGTTGTGCAAGTTGTTGTGAAAGATGGCAATTAACTACTATACTCAGTCAAAACATAGCATGTATTCTCCATAACATCTGTCTCTACCTGTTGCCAAAATTTTGATTGCTTATGATTCACAGTTCCATACCATCTCCTAATTTTCCAGCTTGTTCCGCTGCTCCTCCCTGCAGGATCTTTGTAAGAACATTTTCCCCTTCAGCAGGCTGCTGTGCAGCACTACCTATACCCCCTGGCCGGGGTGCTGCCTTTGAACCTGAAAAAACAAAGAACAAATGATCTTGTTCTTAGATCAAACACAAGTAATGAATGTTCCCTATTTTGCTGAAAAACAAAACTATACTAATTATTCTGAATTAGCAGAGTTATTTCCATTTACCAATTCCTGTGGTAGGAATCTGGGGTGTTTTTGCAGCCTGTGGTGCAGCTTTTGATCCAATAGCAACTGCAGGAGTTGGTGCAGGAGCAGGCGCAGCTGTGTCAGGTTTTGCCTGTGTAGGGGCATGAGGGGACAATGTTACAAGAAACTTTAAGCTTATTTAAAAAAAAAAAAAGTATTTGTCAATCGTACATACCTAAAGGAGCAGATTAAAAATAGCATAAATGGTAAGGCACCAAGAGATTTTTGAAAACTCACCATAGCAGCAGCTGGCTGGGCAGTGGGTGGTCCTCCTGGCTGTTGTCTTGCCTGTGCTGGAGCCTGACCTGGCTTAGATTGTTGCTGAGTTGTACCTGTTCCCATGCTAGCAGCTGTGGTTGTGGACTGAGTTGCTCCCATTGTGGTTGCTGGCTGTTGCCCGGGTTGCTGTGGTGGCTGCTGCTGTGTACGAGTTGTTTGTCCCAGTTGTTGTTGTCCTTGTTGCCCTGTCTCAGGTGGCTGAGGCCCTGTCTGCTTGGCAGACATTTGCTGGCCTGCTGTAGATCGCTGCTGTCCTTGCTGCGATTGTGGCTGCTGTTCTCCAAGACCCTGCTGTGGCCTGGAACCTGAAGAGGGCTCCTGCCTTCTCGATGAGCCTGGTTGCCTCTGCCCCCGTTGTCCACTTGAGCCATGGTGGTGGCTTGATGGGTCACGGGAGTAGTCTCCTGAGTCTCGATGGCTTGCAGATCGTGGATCGGAGGATCTTTTCTGTGTGGAGGATGAAGTAACACGGCCGTCTGAGCGGGTGGAAGGATCTTTTGGATGTGATCGTGAAGAACGAGACGTCCTGGGATCATCTGATGAATGACGGGAAGAAGTGTGTCTTCCTGAACTACTGCCATGGTGACGGTGTTCCCGAGATGTGGTGGAAGAGGAATGTCGTTGATGTCCGTACTCATCTTGAGGCCACAGGTCTTCTTCAGGAGGCTCATCATAATCATGGTAAGTGTGCTTTACATTGCTCCTCCTGCTAGAGGATGAGTGACTTCCACTCCCATGGTGTCTAGAACGATCTGACCGAGGTTCACGTGGTTTTTCAAACCAGTCTGTCTCCTCCTGACCCAAATGATAGGCTTTTTGGGAAATGAAGAGAGAAAGTCAATATTTTGTGCTATAGGAAACGTCAGTGGCAAAAAACTGGATATGAACTCAATGAAGCCATGCAATGCTCAAATCCCAAAGAAAATAGTTGAAGAAAAAAAGAAAAGGAAGCCAACAAAAACAGCCATCAACAAGAATAACCAAAATACAAAATGTACTGACATCTGAATCACATCATGCAGTTCATGCAAAAAGGCATATATGGTTTCATGCACTGATTACAGCATTCACATACAACAGTAGTCCAATCTTTTGTTCTGTCTGCCTTCAAGGCAAGATCATTGGCATGCAAGCTTTCAATTGTTGGATGCATTTTAACAAGCAGTTTTTAAATTCAGCACCAGTTACCTTCACTGTCTGAAACAGCACAGTGCATGTCATCTGCAAGGTAAGGGTCATCTGGCTTATATACATGACTCTTAGGCATATCCCTTATATGGTGGTCCTGTACATCTGGTAAGGAATGACTGGAGCCATACTGATTCCGTACATCATGGGGATCTGGCACAGAGCCACGACCGATTCCCATAGGCTTTCCAACAGGACTCAGAGGGCTCTCTTCCTCTGAGTTCTGCGTACGCATAGAAGGACGGCCACTACGACCATGTGTGCCCCTCTGTGATCTTTCCATGGCGTCCCTCTCATAAGACTTACTACGGTAACCGCTTGAATCTCTGGAGGAAATTTTATCCATGCCATAACCTGTGGACCTTGATCGTCCGGATCCATAAAGACGATCATCCTCTTCCAAAGCCTCTCTTGATCCATAGTACTTCTGTTGATCATAACTTTTTTTGCACCAGTCCTGGACACCACAGTGCAACTACCACCAGTTGATGTTGTCATGGTGTAGGAGGCTAGATCAGACTCTACATCTCGAGCTTCTTCAATTGGAGAGAACTTGGATATCTTTTGTTCCATGCCTTGCTTCCTATGTTTGCTACGTTTGGACGAAACAGCAGGTGCCAAATTTTTGGATGAGTGTTTTTGGCTTCCCATTCCCCACTGCTACGGGATGAATGCTTATAGTCATCATAATAATAACCTGTACCACCACTTACAGTGGTACTTGAATGTCCATGGCTGTCTACTGCACTTTGATAAGTATTTGAAGTTCTTCCATATAAATTCTCAGAGCCATTGCCATAAGTTGGTCCACGTGGGCCATTCTCACTCCCATAACCTACCCGTGACATGTCAGCGGACCCCATGTTTTCTTTTGTAAGTTCACTGATATCATCAATCATGACATAATTTCTGGGGATATTTTGTTCTAGATTTGTGGCATAGACACCATCTGTTACATATCCTGATGATGGACTTGGGATACGTTCAGTCAGAGGTTGGTCAGAGGGGCGATACTGACCATAAGCATTGTTCAGGGGTGAGGAATAGACACCACTAAATCCAGTTTCTTGAGCTGATGTTGCTATTTGAACTGATGGATTACTGATAACTTCATAGTTTGTGGGTAGCTTCTGTTCAAGATCAGCAAGAGAGGTTTGCCTTGGCCTTTGATGGGCAGAAAGCATGTCTGCATGAGGTTGGAAGGACATGCTCTGTGCAGGATAAGGTAGGGTCTGCCCTGGTAAAGGTGCAGGGGGTGGTTGGAATCCCTGGTGACTGGGCTGCTGCAAACCAAGATCAGACTCATAAGTAGGCTGACCATAGCTATGAGTCTGGTATGGCCCTGGGGTCTGATAGGATGAAGGTTGAGGAGGATGAGGTTGGAAGGTTCCAGGCTGGGGCTGTGAGGAGGTTGGGTATGGTGTTGTCTGAAACCCAATCTGCTGATAGGCGGCAGTGGGTGGTTGTGTGGGTGTGGGCTGGGCCTGTGGATATTGATATGGAACATATGAGGAGGTAGGAGGGTACTGAGATGCATTCAAATCAGTAGTATACTGGTTAAGAGGTGCTGTACTTGGGCGTGACAACATTCCATTTTCTTCATAGGTGCCTGGTGCTACCCCAGCTAGTCGCAAATTATTCAGCTCACTGTCTGACATGTAGTCACGTGCATCCCCCATGCATCGCAGGTATGCAAACTCTCGCCTCTCTCTCTCTTTAACCCTAGTTTCCTTGCGCTGGGTGATGCCCATTTCCAAGCATCGCAACTTAGCATCAATCTCCTTTTCCTCTTCCTCTAACTCTGCCTGTTGTTTACGTAATTTGGTGGATTCTTGCTCTACGGCTTTCAGTTCACTAAGCAAGCCTGCCTTCATTGCACCTTGTACAGGACGTGGCAAAACCCTCTGGGATGCTCCGGGAGAAGTGTATATATGGGGAATTGCTGGTGTTACAATCGGTACAGGTGTCTCATCTGGAGGGGGACTCGGGAGAGTTCTCTTCACCTTTCTCATCATTGCGTTCTGCTGCTGCAAGGCAGACATCTGGAAAGCAAACATTTTAGAGATTGATTAAAATGACCATTTTCCTTAATACTATACTATAAGCATAATATTATACTATAATACTATAAGCAAATAATAACAGTTTACATGCCAAATTTGGTAAATCTGTTAAAGGTGCCATAGAATGAATAACTGTCTTTACCTTAATAACAGTTCTGTACATGGAAATGACATACAATGAGCCTCAAACACCATAGTTTCGTCCTTCATATGTAAATCTCGTGATTTAAAAAAGCCATTTAAAAAACGTGAGCCACTAAAGCCCTGTCCGGGTTAGCTCCTTGCTAGCTGTAGCCTGTTATAGTACATAAGATTTCACTTACCACATAAACAGAGTAAGGAGAGATGAGGATGTAGGTTAATGATTTACAGATCCTGAGCACCACTGACAAGCATCTGATCTTGTGAAATGTGTGAGTACTGCCGCTCCATAGTATAAACATAGTTTGTGCGATCACGTATCTTGAAAGTGAAACTATGCGATCAACCGATCGTTCAAAAGCCGTTTCAATGCCTTACATATTAATAATGGCTCCCTGATGCCCGCGTTTTATAAACAGTATAATTACCCCTAATATAACTGTGAGAGAAAGTATTTAAATTAGTGCTGTCAATTGATTAAAAAATGTAATCGTGTTAATCACAGTCATGGACTGTGATTAATCATGATTAATCGCAAATTTAAAATACTAGGATTTACCTGGAAATGTGTTGAAAAAGAAATGCATGACAAACTAGTTTAAGGAAACAGAACCTTTCACACTTCCGCCAGGTATGAGACATAATCCTTATTATTCTTTTGTTTTTATTCAGACATTATCAGCCTTTATACTGGCAATAAAACTTTTACCAAGCCATATCGCTTCAATCCCAGTATACATTTACCCAACTATTATCAAAAGTATTTCTAAATAAATACAACAAAACATTTTCTTGCGACCTTACGTGAAGTATTATGACAAAATGCATTATGAAGAAGAATTGGACCTGTTCTGCAGCTGCATTAGAGCTAATATTAGCATCATGCTTCATAAGACAATTTATGAGATTAATAGTACACTTTTACTCAGAACTCACTTCAAACCACCATCGAGTGTTTGTAATAACTTCCTTTTGCGATCACATGTGGAATTTGGTCATTTACTGTTGTTAAAATATGCTATTTATAGCCTTTTAAATCGCTGCACAAATTAGCATTTCCGATGCACACATTCAACTAAAGAAAATCACATACAAATATCCTATCGTAACCGTGTGTTTATTATCTGGCTGTTGTCATGTTTATTTCTGCTGCTCTGGCTGAAACTCACTTGTTTGTGATGTTACAACCGCCTCTCCGTTCTTAAGTTGCCAGGTATGCATTCCAAGTATAATACACATTAGTAAAAGGATGCATTTTAATTTTTATTTGTCTATATACACTTTGGGCATAAAAAAAAACACAACCCACAGCTCTGTCATTTTTCCCGCGACTGTATTTTCAAAATAGCCCACTTGTGCCGTTACCCTGGCAACACTGGTGCTGTACCCTCATCACAAATTCGGGGTGAATGGAAAAAATTCAGGGTGGGAGGAAAAATTTTTTCAAATGTTTTGCATTCTCTCGCAAAACTTTTGCGTTCTCTCGCAAAGATATTTGCGTTCTCTCGCAAAACTTTTGCGTTCCCTCGCAAAACCATTTGAGTTCGGACAAACGCTTCCTGTTTACTTTGCAGCTTGCAGTGGTTACAGCTTGTATGTTCACAATGGAGCGATTCATAGAGTTTTATTTTGAACTTGCACTCAAAGTAATACAGTCAGTGCTTATTTCGAAGCACAGTTTTGGGACATTCTAAAACGCTTAATGTGGCTTAATGTTTTAAAACAGTGACATTGGAGGACTAAATTCGATAATAATAAATCCTGATAAAAATGATTAGGCTAGCATTAATAACCTTATTAATAATATTACTATTAATAAAGCAGAATATGAACGCAAAGCCCTGCACGTTTTCTTCCCCATAGAAAACGCTTAAGGTAGGCTATAATGAAAGGTTCATGCAGCTCGTATGTTCACAATGGAGCGGTTCATAGAGTTTTATTTTGAACTTGGACTCAAATAAATTAATAAGTCAGTGCTTAGTTCTGGCTTAATGTTTTAAAACAGTGTCTTGGAGGACCAAATTCGATAAAGCTAATACAATTATTAGGCTAATATTAATAACCTTATTAATAATATTACTAAGCAGAATAGCCCAGAATATGAACGCAACGCCCTGCACGTAGCCTAAGCTTTTTCTCCCCCATAAAACGCTTAAGGTAGGCTATAATGCAAACGGTGATTTAAAAATACCAAATCCGTTGCATTCATATTCTGGGCTATTCTCCTTTATTAATAGTAATATTATTAATAAGGTTATTAATATAAACCTAACAATTTTATTAGTATTTATTATTATCGAATTTGGTGCTAATGTCACTGTTTTAATACATTAAGCCACATTAAGCGTTTTAGAATGTCCCAAAACCGTGCCTTGAACTAACCACTGTCTGACTGTATTTCTTTATACTTGAGTCAAAGTTCAAAATAAAAACTCTATGAACCGCTCCATTGTGAACATACCAGCTGCATGAACCTTTCATTATAGCCTACCTTAAGCGTTTTCTTATGGGGAAGAAAAGCTTAACGTGCAGGGCGTTATGCTCATATTCTGCTTTATTAATAGGAATATTATTAAAAGGTTATTAATGTTAGCCTAATAATTTTTATCAGGATTTATTATTATCGAATTTAGTCCTCCAATGTCACTGTTTTAAAACATTAAGCCACATTAAGCGTTTTAGAATGTCCCAAAACCGTGCTTCGAAATAAGCACTGACTGTATTACTTTGAGTGCAAGTTCAAAATAAAACTCTATGAACCGCTCCATTGTGAACATACGAGCTGTAACCACTGCAAGCTGCAAAGTAAACAGGAAGCGTTTGTCCAAACTCAAATGGTTTTGCGAGAGAACGCAAAAGTTTTGCGAGGGAACGCAAATATCTTTGCGAGAGAATGCAAAAGTTTTGCGAGGGAACGCAAATATCTTTGCGAGAGAATGCAAAAGTTTTGCGAGGGAACGCAAAGTTTCTCGAGGGAACGCAAAAGTTTTGCGAGAGAACGCAAACCATTTGAAAAAAATTTTTTCTTCCCACCCTGAATTTTTTCCATTCACCCCGAATTTTTCCCACCACAATGTCCTGTAAAGGGCTCCGTATTAACGCGTTGACACCCCTAATTTAAATATATATTTTCCGTTAACACTTTATTTTGATGGTCCCTTTTGAACATTCTGTTGACACTAAGTAATGTTGCAACTACATGTCAACAAACTCTCATAAGAGTATAAGTAGACTGTGCTTCATATCTACTAACTCATTGCGTTGGTCTCCCAACAGATATTCTACTGACTATAAGTAACTTTGCAAGAACGTGTCAACTTAATCTAACCCTAACCCTACCAGTCAGCTAATACACTACTAACACTCTAATGAGAGTTAGTAGAAATGTAGGTGCAACATTACTTATAGTCAATAGAATGTGTTAAAGGGACCATCAAAATAAAGTGAAACCTATTTTCCTCCCTGTGTTTCTTTCTTGCTGATGAGCCGTACTGTGAAACAGCCAATCAGAGCAGAGGTCATTATTATTCATGACACTGCCAAATAAGCCAATAACAGACCATTTCATTCTAGGGAGAAATATTAGGGTTGTAAATGGACATGTAAAATGGTTTCTGGAGATTTTTGCCCTTACCTAAGCCACATACCTTCTATGTAGATATCAGAGAACAATTTAAAATACTGTATCAATGCATTCTATGGCACCTTTAAATATATTACACATACTGCATACAGACGCAGTTGTATCACAGTTTATCACTCTGTATTACAGTCTGTATTACAGTTTTTATGTCTTTCATTTTTCATAAATCCCTCAGAGGAATTTTAGGGCATACAATGCACTTGAGGTTCAGAAAACCAACCAAACCAAAACAAGATATTGCAAGCAAAACTAAACAGCTATTTTGTCAACCAATTATAAATATATCCATGATACTATATTTTATAAATGACTGGTGGTTTCAGAATCAATCAGGCAATATATTATACATAGATAAAAATGGCTACAATCCTATTTAGCTGTAATAATTTTGGTGTACCAAATATTTTAGTGTTAACACAAGAATTAGTTTTCAGTTTACAACAAATAAACATTAAAATATCATATAATAAACAAAAAACATCTGTATACCTACGGTAATGTGAAGTTAGATAATCCATTAAAGACATTCAGTTAAAACACACTGGATGAAGTGACAGAAGAAATAGCTTCCTTTTAGCTGGTGTACAGTTCTTTAAATGCACAAGCCTGAGCATTCCTTACACAGGAATCAAACTGAGAATGCAAGACTCGGACCTCTCTGACCAGCTGCTGACAAGCCGGAAGACAGCAGGGCTGACCCAGTATGCCTACACTTTGTGCCACCCTCTAGCATTTCTGAGGCTTTGCCAGATATAGCAGTTTTTCTGCGTGTGTGTGTGTGTGGGTAAAGGTAAAGATTAAGCAGGGAATGAATGGCAAATTAAAAAATACATGGAGAACTAAATAACTATATTTATTTTATAATATTTTATTTATATTGCTTTTCATGTGAACAGATAGGTTTGGTGCTGTCCAACCTACACCTTATTAAAATAAAACAATTGTTCACCAGGAGTATTAAAGTCTATACAATTATACATCGCTGTGTATAAATATAGTAATAGTGGGAATTGAATTTAGTGTCTGAAATTAATATTTACAAGCTGTAGTTTTGTAGTCAACAAAAGAAAACTGTATAGTAATTAAATTTTTTGCAAGTAATGAAATGATTCCATACCTGGCTTGCTGGGCTGGTTTGACTTTGGTATAAGGAGAACTTGGTCTTGGCTGGGTCCTCTGATGTTGGACTGAGAGGCTTAGGATCTGACATGGACCGCTGAACACTCTTTATGGGCCTCGGAATAGTCTGATGCCTTTGTGGTGACTCTGCAGTGAAGGCTTTTTGTTGGGGAGTCACATGTGCCTTGTTAAGCTTCTCACTAGAAGTAAAGGTAGTCTCCAACATACGATGGGGAGACAATGGAGACACTGGAGAGTACAGCACTTGTGGAGATTTGGGAGGCTGTCGGGAAGGAGATTCATTTTGCTGCTGAGCTTGCTGGTATCCAATTTCTAATGGGTCTGGCTTTCTCCTTTCAAACTTGGTTGGCGTGGCACCAACTAATTGTAGACTTGTGGAATAGGGACTAACAGTAGTGGGAACACTAAGCTGAGGAGCAACAACTCCTTGGGATTGTGCCTCTGGATCAGTTTGACAGGCTAAACTCTCTCCCTTATGGGTTCTTTCTGGAGCAGATATGTAGTGAAGAAGTTCAACCTTTGATGTTTCAGCCATGGTAATGTGGATGGCTGGAGAGATTCTACCCAACTGGTCTGACTCAGTCTGACATGAGGAGTCATTGGTGGTCTGAATGGCAATGCTAGATTTAGATGCATCACTCTTAGTCTCTGCAGTTGGTTCAGAGTGCTTGGAGTATCTTGAACGTCTGCGGCGTATTGGCTGACTGTCCCACTCACCCTGGTCTTCTTCATCTGTCTGAACGCTGCAGTCAGCTATACGTCTAGTTCTACGACGACGAGACATGAGTTTATCTTCTGTGTCTTCATCATCAGTTTGGACACTGCAATCTGCAATTCTCTTGCATGACTCATCCTCTGACCCATTCCTCAAACGAGGCATAGAGTTTTGTTTCTTCATAATCCGACCATCTCCCTGATCTTCACTATTTTTAAGCGACATCTCTGAAGAAGAGCTTGGCAAAGGCCTACTGGACACCACAGCCTGGACCACCTGCCCATCAGCACATGGCAAGATCTGCACACTCTGGCCCTCTTGTGGAATAATTCTACCACTCTGATCATAGATAATTGAGATGGTTTGTGGTGTCGTTCCACCAACCATTACACCTTGAATAGCCCCTTGAGCTGTTGTAGCTGCTGCTGCAGCAGCCGCCGAAGCTGCTGCTGCCTCTGCTGTTGCAGCTGCTGCTGCTGCTTCAATGGCTGCTGTTTTCTGCCTCTTTTGGTCTTCAAGCTGCTGCTGGAGTTGCTGTTGTAGGGACTGAATGTGGTCTAGCTGCATCCTTTGCTGTGCCAACTGCTCTCTTTGCATCACAAGCTGGGTTTCCCTTTCAGCTTGTTGCTGCTGAATAACCTGCTGCTTGATGGTCTGTAGCTCTTGTATCTCCCGCTGCATGAGCAGATGTTCTTTCTCTCGGTGCCTCTGGAGTTCCATGCGGTCCCTCTCCAACTCCTCTTGTAAACGTAGCTGACGCAATTTCTCTAACTCAACACGTTCTCGCTCTAGCTGCAAGAGCTGCTCCTGTTGTAGTCTCAATCGTTCCTCTTCTTTTTCCCTCTCAATATTAGCAGATGTGGTTATTGTGGTACTGGAAGATGCATCTGGAAAAACTCTAGTAATTGCCTGGGACTGTTTTTGTGGCACTGTCAATTTTTGAGGTTGTGTCTGGCTTTGAGTTTGAGTTTGTTCCTGACCTTTGACCAATGACTGTGGTTGAGTTTGGGGCTGTATTGGGAGTTGTGTTGTAGTACCTTCTACTGAAATATGAGACAAGGGAGCCTGTTCATTTCCAACTGATTGAACTGGCACTGTACTAGTATGAGCTGGTTGTACACCTTGCAGACCCAAATTTGAAATAGGTTGACCAGTTTTAGGTGATGCAGTTGTTGACATACTGCCAGGTACTGTAGGCTTTCCCAAGTAAACTGGAGCTTCCTGGGATGTACTAGAAGGTGGCACATTTCCTGATGAAGTATCTGGAGCTGTTACTGAAAATCGATTTGGAGGAGGATATCTGTAAGGTCCTTGGGCATTAAGAGGCATTCTTGGGGTGACTTGAGGCAACCTGGTGAGGCTAGCCAGAGGTACAGCAGTTACACTGGCTGAAGGGTAAGATCCGTATACTCCTCTTAACATGGGATTGAGAACAGGGGCAGGCTGGGTGGTGATTGGCAGGGTGGAGGCTATTGGGGTGTTGATAGTAGAATATATCATGCCATCAGCTGTCCTTACAGCAGGGGGGTACAAAGACCTTAGGCTAGCTTGTCTAGCATTGATTAAATTTGTAAGTGTCTGACCATGTACGGTTGGTCTGCCATCAGGACCATACAAGAGATTGGCTCTAATAGATGCTAGGCCTTGTTGAAGGTTAAGTCTTCCTGCAGGGCCTGCTCTCCCAGCACCATACTGCAGAAGCTCAGGATTACTGGTATAGCGACTACCAAACTGCTCCATGGAGTTAAGAGCAGCACACATTCTGCTAATCTCTCTGGCTGTAGTGGCACTATACTGTGCAAGATTGGATTCTTGAAAACCACCAAGATCACGTGAAAGATAACTATACTCTGCATTTATATTGGACATTGAGCCATATCTTCGCAAAGGTAATGGTGGAGCCGAATCACCTCCTTGATGGCGTAGATCTGTGTAAGACCCATATTGGGCACCCATTCCAAGATATCCTGGCCCATAGGCTTGCTTTATGGTGCTTAAATCCACTGCTAGGTCCCCAGGGTCAGTCCTCTGATAATATTGGACACTTGAACCTGCTAAATTGTTGTCTGACATTGATGGTGGAAGTCGTCCTGGAGGAGGCAAGGTAAAAGATTTGCGTTCATCTGCAGATGCTTGTATGTTTACTGTTTGGTAGCCATCTTTTCCAGGTTGGCTTTGCTGCCCAGGAGCTTGGGATGGCTCTGCAGAAGGATCTGATGCTGCTGTTTTACCTCTCTGAGCAAAAGGGCCTGAGCAACTACCTGCAAATGGCAAATTGTAGACAACGTCACAGCAAGCTAACTGATTTTCTGGTTTAATCTGTCCAGTGAGATCTAGAACTTCTACTGGTGGTGGAGGCGGATCCTCTCTTTTAACAAGCTGGGTCACTGTACCTCCTTGAGTGCTATTCTCATCCAACTGCACCATCATTACCTGGGGCTTTCCTGTGGAGAGATTCATTATAGCAGGCTTATTCTTTAGTTCCAAAGCCACACCACCATATATGTCATGACCAAGTGTAGGGGTGGTAGACCCAGAGCATGATAATGTTGGTGGAGGTAGCGGTGATATCTTGGGAATAGAGCTAACTGCTGTTTGGGTCCCTCCACCAGTGTTCTGGCTTACCACCAAGTCCTTCTTCAACAATATTGGCTGCACTTGATTAGCTAAGTTATACCGGGCAAAAGATGCATTTTGTTGATGCTGCTGGAGCTGTTGCTCAAGGAGCTCTTGTTGCTGCTGAAGCTTCTGTTGCTGCTTCTGAAGTTGCTGCTGTTGAATTCCTAAATTTTCCAGACAAGCATCAATTTTTGGAATGGATGGATCTGTGATAATTGGCCTGGTCTGGGTCAGACAGACTGCAGATCCAACTCCTTGGCCAAAGTCAACTCTATTTTGTAAAGGATCTCCGTAAACAACTGGTTGTTTTGGCTGTGATATGAACATGGATGCTGCCACTGTCACACTTACAGTTGTTGGTGTAGTTGTTGACACCTGAGGTTGTGCCTGTGCATTTAGATTCATAATAAGAGGTTGTACAGCAGTATGACGGCTTGGTGGTGTTTCTGCATCAAGTGAGTATCGACGTGTATCAGAAGCTATAGATGTTAAGTCCATACCCTGGTCTGTCATGATAATTGGGGCAGGCTTCATTGGTGCTCTAAGATCCACTATATTACTACCTGGACCAACTGTGCCTTGCTCTACAACTCTTGAGGTACCAGGTACTGTGGAGATTCTACACAAGGATATGTTTCCCACTGGAAGAGATCCACTACTTTGGGAACCAGCAGTGGTGGCAGTGCTCACAGCCACGCTAACTCTTTCTGATATCTGTGTCCTTTGCAAACTATGTTGAGGTGATGGGTGAGCTGGATATTTCTGTGGTGATGTGGGTGACTTTGTTGTTGCATGTTGAGTCTGATAAATTGGCTGTTGGCTGTCCTTTGTTGGTGAGGATAAAGGTGAGGTGGAGGAATTCACTGTCACTGGTTTGGTTTGACTGCTAGTTCCTGATCCCAGTGTAATCACCATAACAGGGGAATCTTGGGAGGACTGCTGTCTTGAAAGACGTGGTGCCCCAGCTCTATGAGGGATCTGAGAGGTCTGAGTAGGTGCCACTGTAGAAGTTGTACAAGGTGCAGGGGCACGTGTTGGACTTTGTGTGGGAGAAGTGGAAGGGGATGTGGAAGGACTTGAGCCTTTAAGATATGAGAACATCTTTGATGTTAAGGAGGATGCTCCAGGATCTGGCACTTGACCCTGTACTTTCCCCTGAACACCAGGTCTTCCTTGAGGCTGTGTGGGAGCAGGCTGCCTAACTTGAGACTGTGGGGAGCCAATTACATGGCTTCCTTTGGAGGTTTGGTTGCTCATTCTAACTTGACTTTGTTGTGTAGCATGCACTCTTTGTGTCCCTCTTCCTGAAGGATCATTTCCAGAGAATGAAACTGGAGCTGACATCTGGGTAGGACTTGTACCTGGACTCAAAGAAGTTGTTCCAGAATCTAAATGATGTTTCTTGTCTGTTTGAAGGACTCTTTCCTGGTTTTGTTGTCCTTGTCTTCCTGGAGCACGTTGCTGTTGCTTTTGCATCATTTCTGCTTTTCGCATCATTTCCTCATAAACCTCTTCAGCACTTTTTAATGATTTCTCTGCAGCAGATGGAGAGACAGCAGAAGTTTTCTCTGTTGGAGAGTACAAAGACATGAATGTAGGTAGATTATATTCACTGCCAGACTTGTACAGCTTTGAACCCATTTCAAATCCTTCAGCTTCTGAATCCATGGAGGGAGAGTATTCTGAGCAGGATGATCTATGTAGTTCTTCCATTTCAGCAGCTTGTCTGAGTTCCTCTGTTGGTGATGCATCTTCAATGGGTGAAAGGTTACTAGGAGGTGTCTTCGACCTCTCTCTGCGTCTCTGTGCCCTCAGTTCCTCTTTGTCCCTTTTAGTTTTTCTGGCTGTACTGCGAATCCTTTGCTGCTCTAAGTCTCTCATCTTCTCCTGCTCTCTCAGAAGTTCCTCTTCTTCTCGCAACTCGTCTTCTTCTGAGGAGTCCTCAATGGTGGGCAGTAGTGGACCATGGGATCGATGCCTTGCTTTTCTTTGCTGCTTTGCTTCCTCAAGCCTTTGTCGTCTGCTAGGACTGCTATCACTATCATCTTCCATTGATGACACAGAGGTTGGAGAAGTTCCAGAGGTATAACTTGGTGTGGTTGCAGGGAGGGTTGATGAGTATTCTCCCCTTGACCTTTCCTCAGGTGACCCAGTAAGGCTTTCCATCTCAAGCTCAGGCTCCCTGAGGTCATGATCTGTGCTGAGTTCCATGTCACGATTATAGCTATTTGTATTATTTAGTTCAATAGTTTTAAATCGTCTTAGACCACCTTGTGAGGCCATCATGTCATCCGCTTCACCCGATTTGTAGCTATCAGTGCTTTTAGTTTCTTCTTCAAAACTGCTAGATTGCTGCGTCAGGCGACGTCTCTCTTTTCCGAGATCTCCGCTGTGTTTATGGCTCCTTTTTGTCTTCACGTGGCCCTCAACATCTGCTGTGTCTTCCTCATCTGCACTCATTTCCAGAATCTGTCTCCTCATGAACTCCTCATCAGTCAGGTTTTTCTGTGACTTCTTCTGTCGGGGTGGTAATGGAGAAAGGCCACTTTCACTACTGTCTTCGACATAATCATGTCGTAATTTACAACTGAGATCATCCGATGCTTCCTCATCAGACTCATATTCCTGATCTTGTGTTATAGACAGAGATCGAGGTCTCTGCTGTTCTGCTGTGTCTCTTCCATCACAATGCTGTCCTTGGTCAGTGGCTGTATGTGATTCCAACAGAGGTCGCATCGAACTTTCCAGTTTTGTTAATTCAGATGGACTGGGGGGGCTGCGTTGGTCAGAAATCCCCCTCTCACTGAGCTTCATAGAGTCCTCTTGGATCAAGCCAGTAATCTCACTCTGGGAGCTGGATATACCATCAGAGGAGTAGCCTGTATCACTCAGGCTCTGTGTGCTAGACTTGTTGGAATCCTGTAAATGCAGAGGACACTGCATTAGGTCATAGGTCATATGATGATTTAAATTATACTGAAAGATTTACAAAGCCAACTAACACATAAAACATTGAAAGTTCATTAAGCACAATATACAAAACATGCAAATGGCACACATTAGACAAGCATGCAAAACCTGGAGGGGATGTGGTCAAAAGTGAATCTAAATCCTGAAAATCCTAAAAATTGTAGTAAATGTAAAAGTATGCTATAAATAATACTAGTTAATGATGTAAATAAACATGGCATGCATATGTTAACACATGATAACTCTGGAAATACTTATAGAGTATGTCCCATTAAATGGTTACATGAGGCTATTTGTAACTTCAGTTCTTTGTAATGGATAAGACAAAGTTTACAAATGATGTTGACTCATCACTGTGCTCTTGTAACCATCAGGCACTGGAAATAGTGATTAGCCACTGAGACTGTTAATTTTTAAACCGGTTTTGAGTACAAATGACATTGGTTATATTATTTTACATATAACATTCCCATCATAGAATGCTGAAGTGATCTGTTATGAAGGACAAAGACAGTGGTGATGAGGACACGGAGGGCCACTCACGTCATCGTGTTTAGATTTCTGCATGCCACTACTTTTCTTCTCATCTTTTTTATCCGATGTTCCCTTTTTAGACGTTGCTTTGATGTCCCCCTCTTTTTCTGTTTTGGGCATAGCTTGTTTCTTGTTAATGCCTTGATCTTGTTTTTGTGTCTCAGCCTTAGTTGCAGGAAATTGTTGAGAGGGGCCCCTGGATTGTGGCGCCCCTTGCTTTACCGGAGAAAAAGGACCACTTACTTGGGCACCAGGTGGCTTTTGCTGCTGAGGGCCGGTAGGTCTCAGTGCAGCTTGCTGACTGGGCCCTCGCTGCTGTTGTTGACTGGCTGGGCCTGGTAGTCGGGGAGATCCAACGGATGATGGCACAGGAGGAGGAATATCCCCTAAGCTCCCTGACATTGCTCTCTGGGTCTGGCATGTCAAACACAGCCATTCTTTCTTCTGAAAATGAAAGGAAAACATGTAATAAGTACAAGGAAACAATTGAGATATAAAGGGGGAAAAAAAACTGTAGACAAGGTTAAAGTGTCAATAGCCAGATTACATGTGATTTATCACATCACTCGCCCTCACTGGCATTCTCTTGCACTCTCTCTGCCTTTGTCACACTACTATTGTAATTCAAAAGGGATTTGGTCAATCCGAGCAAGCAAGCATAATTGGGTCCTGGCCAAGACTGTGACCTTTTCTCAAAGGCCTTGCTGACTCTCTTCAAAGCCACTGTGTTTAACACACCCAATTATTTAGTCCAGTAAGACACACAAGCTCAGAATGATGGCTGATACCACACTCTTAAAAATAAAGGTGCTTTAAAAGGTTCTTCACAGCGATGCCATAGAAGAACCATTTTTGGTTCCACAAAGAATCATTCAGTCAAAGGTTCTTTAAAGAACCATCTCTTTCTTACCTTTTTATAATCTGAAGAACCTTCTTTCACCACAAAGAACCTTTTGTGATATAGAAAGGTTCTTCAGATGTTAAAGGTTCCTTATGGAACCATTTAGACAAAAAAAGGTTCTTCAATAGCATCGTGAAGCACCTTTATTTTTTAAGAGTGCATTCATAGCAGGAGGCTCCTGTGTATTCAAAATCACAAAGCATTTAATTCAACACTTTAGGAGTGTGAGACTATAAACACATGATCATTAAGAAATCATTTTGCTTTTGAATTTGGATCAAGAGCTCACAAAACATTGGATGAATCACATATCAGCTTTTCATTTCTAGAACAAAATACATGTGGCATATACTTTTACATACTTCCACCTCCCACACCCAGTTACACTTACACACACACACACACACTCACTCACAGTCACACAAATCATGTTGGCTGTTATGTATGTTTTGTTGACCTTGGTTATTTTGTATTTGATTTATCACCTGTAAATAGTATATCTGTTTGCATAATAAAAATAATAAAAAATACAAATACATGTGGCAAACACTTGCTGTGCAGTACATAATCTATAATGGCTATATAAAATAACAAAATACCAAAACTTGACTTGGCAGGGCGTAAAATGCGTTTTAAGCCCTGTGTAGAATTAATACCTGCTGCACCATTTGGGTGACGAGTGTCTCTGGCCCTTCAAAGTCGGGCTCAAATACATGTTCATCTACCCACCCAGGAGGAGGCCACACACACCAAGGACAAATTTAGAAGAGATTCTGGTATACCCGGTATTTTTGGCTGTATTGATGGTACTCACATGTGCATTCAGGCACCATCTAAAAACGAGTACCTTTTTGTAAATAGGAAAGGCTTTCACTCAATCAACGTACAGGTTGTGTGTGATGCAAACAAGAAATTAATAGATGTGGTGGCGCGTTGGTATGGGTCTGCACATGACGCACGCATCTTGAGGGAGAGTGCACTGGCACAATTGTGTGAGGAGGGGCGGCTTTCTGGCATAATGCTTGGCGACAGTGGCTACCCTTTGAAGAAGTGGCTGATGTCACCTGTCATGGTACCACAAACGGAACAGGAAAGGCAGTACAACTATGTGCACTCACAGACGAGGTCGATCATTGAGCGCTGCATAGGAGTGCTCAAGCGCAGGTGTGTGGTTCATGTTTAGTTTAAATATGAAGCTGCCAGCCCTTATTTATTTTAGGTACCTTAAACTGGCATTGATTATTAAAGAGTAATCTATAGTTTATCCGTGCGGGATAGCTACTGCATTTTCTTCCTTGCAGATTCTACTGCCTGAACAGTGAAATCAGGATGGAGACAGAGAGGGCATGCATCATTATATGTGCAGCAGCTGTGTTGCACAACATTTGCATAGACAAGAGAGTGCCTCTTCCTGCAGAGGATTTAGGACCAGTGGAGGCAGAGGTGGAACACATCAGGGAAGACGCAGAAGAGGATGTGGCGGCTCGTCTCATCCAAAGCAATATAATTTGGCTAATCAGCTTGCAAAAGATAGGGCTAATATAACATATAAAGATCGTATATTATAATGTATAAAAAGAAAACGAAATGTATCTGCTTTAAATAAATATGCACTTTATTTATTTATTTTTTTTACATTTCAACATTTGAATTTTTTTCTACTCTCACAAAGCATAAGCAAAGTAAATAAACTAAAGCTGTACAAAATGATTGCTGGCATGTAAAAATAAATAATTTAGCTATTGATTAAATAGTGAGTTATGAAATAAAATTATATTTGCTGATGCAGATTTATATATATATATATATATATATATATCTATCAAGATGTGTTTAGGATTTAATTAGGGATTTAAAACATACAGAACATTTCTTTAGATCAATTATTTAGATGTTCAAAAACACACTCGTCATTCTCGATTGTGTAGCTGGCCCTTCGTTCTAACAGCTGGATTTCTAAGGCAAGTTTCCATTTCTCTAGCTCAAGCTTCTCCTTTTCTACCCTTAACTTCTCTGTCTCCATCTCCACTCTCATAATTTCTTTCTCCAGTAACACAGCCTGAAGATCCGGTTCCCTTGTCCTTCGAGCTGGTAATGCTGTCATGTTTTTTGGAGCTGTCCGTGGTGCTAAACGCGGATTGGGATTATCTGCAAAAGTTGAATGCATTATTAAAATACAATTTGCTTCAGAAATTTGTGTAGGTTACTCCGTAGTCAGTGTAAACAGGTCTATATCCTATAACTATTTATTAGCCTACTATTTTAAGTGATAATGTTACCTTCATAACTGGTGTCTTATGAATCATTTGACATGGAAGAAAAACGTACGTCCTCTTCAGCTTCAACTTGCTTTTCTTTCGCTACATCTGTGTTGCCTGCACTAGTGTCACAGCCTTTTAGACCAGTAAAAGCTGGCGAGTCGTCTCCAAACACATCCATTATAATGGTGCTGTAGGGTGAGATTTTAGGAGGGGGTCCTCCACCCGTTGGGGGGTTTTTGAGCAGACTAGAGTCTCTCCTGGCTGCCTGAAGAAGATCTTTCCATTGTTTTTACTTCCTCAACTGTTCGATTTCCTAATCCACCCTCAGCTTCATTTACTGCCGCTGTTATCTTTTGACAGATGCCTTGTTTTTTCTTATTTGTTACGGAATTGTTTTGTTTGCATATGAATATACTTACTGAACAGTTCAATTATTTTTCTTGTTTCACAATCTGAGTAATTTAATTTTCTTCTTTTTCGGTTCAGCAGCCATTTTTCATTTATTAATTGGAGCCGGCAAATTCAAGTTGTAACCATAGTAACGCGAATGGCGTCGTGTCCGCAGTCTACACTAAAGCTTAGCTGCACCTAGTCGTAGTTCTAAATGGTGCAACAGGTGTAAATATTCATCGGAAAGCTGGACGTAACTAAGTCCAACATAGAGCTTACACCCAACCTTTTTACGTCCAGCTGGTGCAACCGGGCCCCAGGAATATACAAACTGACATCTAGGACGGATGACTTCATAGAGAGTGATAAACAAAAAAAAGATTATAGACACTGATAGTATGATCTCATAAAACCAGTTAAACCCAATGCTTAATTCATTGCTAGATTAAATATAAAGTAAAAAAAAAACATTTGCATTATAGTAAAACTCACTACAGCAATGAGCCAGTGATTCCTTCTGCAACATCATAGAAAATATTCAGCATAGCAGCAAAAAGTACACCGGCATAAAATAAAACATCTACTGAAAGTTAATCTCTTTTATAGCCATCGGTCTACAGATAACTTCAAAACAAAGAACACAAAAACCATTCAGAAATACTGTTATAAGAGACTACTGAAGTTCTCACTAAGTTTAATGAGTCTCATGAGTACAGCAAATAAACAGTAGTAGTTCTCTTAGTACTAAATATAAAAAAGATCATTTTCAATTTGCTGTGCCCCTCTTTTCTTGATTTTCCTGTCAGACTTCTCTACTTTCACAATACCTTTTGGAATTATTTGCTGAGATTTGTTTCTATTCAGTGATTGAGGTTTGGTGACTCAGATTGATGTACAAGCAGTTGCATGTAGATCGGGACAGAATCCCATGGGGTGTACTGCTTGTTGATCTCTGGTGCACAAAACATACACAAATATGCCACAAACCTGCATCAGAAATTGCTCACTTATGTAAACTGGGCCAAAATAGAAGTCATCCTCCAAAGGTGTGTTGGATGGTTGCTGAGGCACTGCTAAGCAGTTGCTAATGTTTCTAGGTGGTTGCATATTGGCAAAAGGCAAAAAAAACACCACCACCATTTTCTATAATATTTTGGTCCCTACATATGACTGGGATGCATAAGTGGAAATCTATAGGATTTTATGCTGAAGTTAAATACAAAGGTTTTGGGGTTCTACGAAGTAATGGAAATAGTAATAAGTCCTAAATGTATAACTTACATACAAATTATGCCATTCAAATCTCCAAAGCCAAGCTGTTGAGTATTGAAAAAATCTCTTTGTGGTAAGTAAACAGCTCTGCTTTTAACAGAATTCAGACAAAATGTATGTGCACAGCTTTTCTTGACTGCTAGAGCGGGTCAGGATGAAATCTGGGGAGAGGCTGAGAAAAGGAAAGGTTCTGCCATGCGAGACAGACGCCTTTTCTTTTTGATTCTACGTCCCCCCCCAGTGCTCCACACTGAAGCTAAATATAAACAGGTGCAGCGTTCACTCAATGCTTGTGCAAAGCTCACAAAATGCTCTGCCATCTGTGCCTTTCTGCTTTTATATGCTGTGTTGAAGTGGAATGGACGTTGTGTGAGTGTAGTCATTTCTGAGGTGTGCTTTTAGCATAATGAACAAAGCAGAGGTAATGCAGTGTGTGCTTGTGAAGAAAGCCCAAGAAAAGCCATAACTGTAATTTCAAAGCGAATGATGTGTGAAAGCTGTGACTCATTTGGACTGGCTGAATTTACATGAATGGTTGATTTCTAAAACACAGTCTTATTTTGCATTCAAAAATCTGAATGTATGACACCTTTGGCTTTAGAGGTTAATAAATAATGGTTTGATAAAATGAGAAAGGCCTCTGAAATAGAATAAAAAGAATAATGTTAATAATGTAGTATTTTGTGTGTACATGTGAGTTTCGGAAAGCATGGAAACCACAGATGCAATGTCAGCTCTTACTGGACATGAGACAATCAGACAATTCTGGTTTGATTTGCAATTCAAAGTCAAATCTCAGGTTTTAGCTTTCGAGTCTCAGGTAATGATGGAAAAGACTCAAGTTACAAGGCAAGACAAGTCAAGGCCTAAATTCAGGCCTTTTAGCCTTAATAATAACTTCAATGTATATGATCTGTGCTAATCATGCAGATTTTTTAATGAATCATTTATAAAAATTTTTAAAAAAAAAGGTAAATCTACATAAGTAGTATGCAATTTAAATGTGAAAAAAACACATTTAAACAATTTAACTATCAAAAATTCTACTGGCATATTGGTTGCCAAAGAATAACATTAGGATGGTTCAACTTTATACCAATGCACTACCCAAGTATTTAGAAAATACCTGGATTAATGGGATCCAAGGCCAGTACAGTTGCTCTAAAATAATATTCAAGATAGACTGCTAACTACACTACTGTGAACAACAATAAATGTTTGCTGACATTATTTAGTTAATCCACGGGACCTGAATTAGCTAATTGCATACCCGTGTTACTGTCTGTTTGTCTGTGATTTTTGCTCCTAGTTCACAGCGTCTTTCAATGTTGCCATCAAGCAGGTGCAGACTTGACTGTTTTGCTTGCTGGGATAAACTTTGCATTCAGTAGATTTCGAATGTTACATAAACCACTTTCCTAATAAATCGCTGCATGCATCTGAAAGTCTCAAAAATTTAAGTCTGAAAAAATTTGCCAGATCAAATCAAAACCATCTACATGACTACTGTAATGTCTGTTTTGGGTTTTGTTTCATGTTCATGTTTTCATGTCTTTTATTTTGGAGTTTAGTCATGTGATTCCTTTGCCCTCTTGTTATCCTGCTATTGGTTCTTTGGTTCACAAGTCATGTTCTCATTGGTTGTCTTAGTCATGCGTCCTGTCTCTCATTGGTTGGTTCTTGTCATGTGACCTGTATTGTTTGGTATATATAGCCCTCATGTAGCCTTTGTCTCTTGTCGTGTAGTGCTGTGACGGTGGCACCATTAAATAATTAATTAATTTGCTTGTTTTGCTTGTTTTACGGAGAGCTTGTATATAGAGGCCAGTAAGACACTATTAACTACTGCTCATCCTTTTAATTACACAAATGTCTCATTAAAAATGTCTAAAACTGACGAAACTGATCCGAGATCAGGTAAAAACCATAGACGCTGGTTCAATGGTTTGCCGCTGGAGGGCGATCTCAATGAACGTGCATGATTCACGGGTTTACAGAGTTTCGAAACAGTTATGACATAATGAAGCCTCGTTCAGTGAAATCACGTGACTTTGGCCGTTTAGGTGCGTTCAACTTAGGTGCGTAAGCCTGCTAACATCACGCCTGCTATGCCAGAGCCTGCTAAGGTTACGTCTGCTATGCCAAAGCCTCTTCACGTCATGCCGGCCAAGATGGCCGCCACGCCTGAGTCCCTGGCCATGTTGGCCACCATGCCTGAGCCTTGTCACATCACGGCCGTCACAAAAATTTCCCCAAAGGATTTTTTTTTGGGGGGGGGTGCTATAGGACCCAAGCTCCTGAGGATATGAGCTTGGGAAAGGACTGAAAAGACTGATTGCTAGTCTGATTTTAGACGACTTCTGATTTTTTTAAAGTCGACTTTTATGTGAAGAAAGTCGATTCGAAGTCAACTAGTCGCTGATGACGTTATTAATGAACAAATAAGTCTGGAGCTGTGGCAAACACCTTGTGCACAGCTATGGCATATGACTCAGTGCCGCCCACATGGCTATTGCTCCTATAACAGCTCATTTTTATCAGTTCTTTTGTCTTTATATTCGTTATATTTCTCACCGATTTCTGCTTGTTCTAAATCACATACAGATAAAGTTGCACAGTAAAGATTACATTCATATGAATGCATTAGTAAGAGCGATTGCGTGTGTGAATTAATTCTACCTGGCAGCTACTCTCTACTAGTAATGAAGCTGTGGGATTTAGTTAATAAGAAATATATGCTTGAACATTTCAGTTTCTAAGCTATTTTATTGATAAATCGCAGAACAGTGTTGACAATACATTTCCGCGCTGAACGATTCTGTGCGCACGCGATCTGCGCGTGATGTACGTGCTACTGTCTGAAGCCTATGTGTGTGCGTTACAGAGCAGCAGCGCATTATATTAGAATGGCGATTAACTGACCTGTACTATAAGCTGTTTAAAACGTGCATTCTCCCGTTCAGTTTCGAGCATCCAGTAATATAATCACACATGTCTTGTGGAGCGCTTTCAGAGTATGCATTTATTTGTCATTTTAACTGTTTGGAAACGGAGCTTAAATGTGGAAGTCCTTCAGAGATTTCTTATATTGTTGCGCCCTCTATAGGACCAGCGACTAGACGACGTTAAGCTTAAAGCGTCATGGCAGAGCATTAAAGTCGACTAGTCGATTAGTTGGTGCAACCCCTTGTCTGCCCCAGATGTGGCGGCATCCACTGCAGAACCTCCCGAGGTGGCGGCATCCACTTCTGAACACTTTACTTGTCCTATCACGGCCAAGGAGGCCGTTCATGAACTCACTGCCTGCCTTGTTACAGCCGTGGAGGCCGTTCACAAACTCACAGACTGTCCTGTCACGGCCAAGGAGGCAATTCAAGAACTCTCTGCCTGCTCTGTCACAGTCAAGTGGTCTATCCATGTCTCTGGTTCACCATGGATTCCTGCTCTGCTGGCATCACCTTGCCTTCCTGCTCTGCCCGGCTCCGCCACGGCTCCATGCTCCTCTGGATCTGATCCATGGCCCAGGTCCTCCATTGTCCCACTGTCTGCCACTGCTCCACGGCCTAGGTCCACCATTGCTCCACAGTTCAGGTCTGCCTCTGCTCCATGGTCCAGGGCCTCCAGTGCTTCACGGTCCAGGCCCACCTCTGCTCCGCAGTCTAGACCTGCCCTTGCTCCAGGGTCCAGGTCCACCACTGCTCATGGTCCATGGCCCATGGTCTTGCCCACTGCTTCATGGTCCAGGCCATGATTCTGAACCTGTTCCCCTGCATGGGCCTGGCCCTCCATCCCTCCCCCAATTCCACCTCTGCTCTACAACCCTCCTGGATGTTTTGGGTTAATGTTTTAGAATGGGTGTTTCTCTAGGGCGTCAGGTGCCCTCTTGTTATCCTGCTAATAGGCTTGTTCGAGATGAACTACATGGCAAGAGTAGCCGCTTGCAGTCGGAGACGTCAAGTCGGACACTTTCTGCTCCCGGTAGTGACGCTCGCACGGTGTTTCCATACTCTTATCACAGATAAAGTGAATTAAATGCAATATTTGTCAAATACACAGAAACGTTCTTATGAGCAACAGAAACACTTTTTATATACTGCTTAATACAGCACCATCTGTTCATGAATAAAGTTCAACATAAACATACTATTTAAACATCAATAAAGTGGGGGTATATAAGCTTTTATCAGTGTTTTTTTTTTAAATTGACTCAAGATAGTGCGACGTACACTAAAAAAGCTTTTACTGTTATAAAAACAGATTTGTGAGCATTATTGGAATTGAATTGTTAGAATAAACACGCAACACACCTCGTGCTTGTCATCACAGAATCTAACCAATGAGAATAAAGTGTGTCGTCATCAAGGCTTTCGCACCTGATTTTGAGCAACTGCAGTGCCTGACCTACGCGGCTGGTCTCGTTTTGCTCTCGCGCTACTTTGATTGCACATGTGATCGTAAGGTGGCTGCAGCACAGATCAAAGTCAGACAAATGTTCTAACCAGAATGCATTGCTTTTGTCAGGCAGCAGCCGATCTTTGCAGTGCTGCATGAAGTCGAACAAGCCCATTGGTTCTTTGGTTCATGTGTTATGTCTCATGTTCTCATTGGTTGTCTTAGTCATGTGTCTTGTCTCTCATTGGTTGGTTCTTGTCATGTGACCTGTATTGTTTAGTATTTATAGCTCTCATGTAGCCTTTGTCTCTTGTTGTGTATTGATGTTGTAACCTGCTGTCGGTAAGTCTAGTTTGTTTATGCCAAGTCAAGTCAAGTCTTTTTGGATTATGTTTTGTCTTTGTTGTAAATAAAAGCTGCACTTGGGTTCATCCCTACACTCACTTCAGTGGACTAATGTTACAACTGCTTTATATTGCACCACAACGGCTTGAGTCTGCCAGTGCTGGGAGAATCAAAGCTACATGTCATCTCACAATAGTAATGCGGCATTTGTATGGCATTTGTAAATAAATCATTTTTAATACAGATAGGGAAAATGAAGCTCTGCTAGAAGTGAAACCACAATGGACACTTCCAGTGTAGACAGCTTCACTGACTATAAAGGGATCGTCTTGAATTTTTACACACCACTCATGTTCAGTAGACACGATATACATCTCTCAGATTGAAAGTCTTCTCCCCTATAAAAAATATCTTCATGTAAATGATCACTGTTAATGATTAGCATATAGTTTAGTTTGTTTTCTAAAGCATCCTCCCTCCTGTTACAAAAACATGCCAAGTACTGGTCCCTATTCACAAACCATTGCACGCAGCTCAGCAAATAAAAAGACAGAGGTAGAAAAATGAAACGCGAGAGATCAGAGTGTTACCAGATCAGTTTGTAGTCATTTAAACTCCGTAGAGAAGGGCAGAGAGGTGTACAACTCTTAAAAGATTTACTTTAAGAGATAGTGGGTGTAAGGCCTTAGCCTTTGTAGCTCTTTACATAAAACTCTGCAGCTCAATGCTCAATGGGAAAAACACACAGGCCACATAATCAATGTCTTAGAGATTGAGGGGACAGAAAGTGAGAGAAAGAAGTATGAATGTTTGTATGTTTTATGTGTGCAAGCAGAATTTATCACAGTTAGGAAGGTTTATTAGAATTGATTATACAGATTATGAAGCAAGACACGCATTGAAGGTTTCACTACAAATATTAACAGCACCCAAATGACAAAAAAACTCCACACATGGTGTTTCTTGTCACTCTTTCATATCGACATCCAAGGAAAACTCACACTTTTCCTCTACCAGGCTGTTTGCTGCAAGCTTGCCAGAACTGATGCATTTTTACATACCCAGTAAGTGTAGTCTGCACAACTGACTGAAAAGAGCTGCATTTGTCTTGCCATGTGAAATGGATTCTATTTGTTTATAGCCTACCTTGTTTTTCCATTTTCTACAACCACATGTAATGCCAAATCAAGCAATAAAAAAGTGCATATCACAGATCAATTCACTTGGCCAAGCAGGGAACAGAGTTGGAATGGCAATAGAATGGCTATGTTTTTGTAGCCACTGATCTGAGAATAACTGCGTTTAGGAGAAATTCAGACAAAATATATTTGCATTCATTCATTCAGCAGACACTTATCCAAAGCAACTTTATAAATAAGTATACAACATTCATCTTAATATCAATAATGAGAGTGCTAACAATACTGCAAATAGTTTTTGCAATTTTTTCAAATAAATATAACGTAAAACATTTCAATAGAGAATTGTTAAGTGTTCTAAATGCAACTCTCAACTAGTAATGCATCAGTAAATGTTGTCATCTTGTTAAGGGACTGCAGGTCAGACTACTACAGTTATTGCAGGACATTGGGGTGGCATGGATTACTCATGTGGGCTGGTAGCTCAAAGGTTATAGGTTCAAACCCCAGAGGGGATGATTTATGAGCTATAACCACTCTGCCCTTGCTCTGAAAAAAAACAACAACACACAAGTCACTTAGGATAAGTAGTGTGTGCTAAATATAGAATAATAATCAGTGTTCCTTTTTTTGGGAACAGAAAGACATAAATTACATTTACATATAAGTTAAAGTTAGAGACTGTGATATTCAAATTTTGAGGTTTGACATTAAAATATTACAATCACAGAAGTTTAACTTTCATGCCTGAGCTTTTCAGTCAAAATGCAGCAATTCGTACATTTATTGCAGACAAACAGAGCCATCTACAGTCCAACAAATTAAATTAGCTCATCTCTGTGAATACAAGATTTACATAAAACAATCTCTTACATAACCTCATGATGGCTGCAATGCTTTCTATATCAGAAATACAGACAGTGATTATGTCCAGAATCCTCAAAATTATGCAAAGGCTCCAGAGTCTTTTAAAGAATTAAACATAATTTGATATAGTATCAGAGATATCTTGAGTACAGTACATTCAAATAAGATTACATTTTTCTTTTCATCTGATTAGACAGCTATGAAACATGCCAGACTGTTTAAAGTAATCACAATAAATCTGTATTTAATTAGTGGTCACGACTACTGCTCATAAGCATTTTGAACAAACCAAAGTTTTAAACTTAAGTGCATAACTCATCCCACACTGTTTGTGGACAGTTGTTGAGAGGTGTGCTATTATTTTTCTTATCAATTTGACTTACGGTTCTAAGGTAATAAAAATCTGGAGAGATGTGAGCCATAGCTACAAATTACAGACTTCGAGGGCCTGTAGGAAGCCACCTAACAACCACCCAGAACACCCTAGCAACTGCATAGCAATGCCCCAGCGATCAGTAAGATTTTAAGTAAGAAATTAGTACTCAGCATTAGTATTCAGCAAGGATGCATTAATTGATCAATGTCAAGACATTTATGATGCTACAAATAAATGCTGTTCTTTTGAATTTTCTGTTCATTAAAGAATTCTGGAAAAAAAAAATTTCAGATAAATATTAAGCAGTACAACTGTTGATAATAATGTGAAATGTTTCTTGAGCAGCAAATCAGCATATTAGAATGATCATGTGAATCTGAAGACTGGAGTAATGATGCAGAAAATTCAGCTTTTCATCACAGGAACAAATTATATTTTAAAATATTTTAAAACAGAAAACAGTTAGGCCTATTTTAAATAGTAATGATATTTCACAATATTGCTGTTTTGACTGTATTTTTGATCAAATAAATTCAGCCTTGGTGAGCAGAAGAGTTTTCTTTCAAAAACATTGAACATGTAATTTGCGTCAAACAATAAAAAGTCTATTCTTTATAAATGCGTATATTATGAAGTTTGATGATATGAGCCAATCAGAACTCATCTCTGGAATATAGAACTGCGCGTTCATTAAAAGAACAATAAGAGATGCCTCTCCACAGGTTACAGGAAAGAAAAGGGTTAGCTGGATTGATCCACACAGCGAGTTGTGCTGACTTACCCTCTGACCAGACACCTGCAGATCAGCATGAGCTGTGGTTACATGACAGTGGTGGTACATAACGATGGTACCATGTGACATGTTACATCTCTGACCGTGTCTTACTATGTGAATATTATGCTATCACAGTGGTCTCGAAGATCATTTTGATGCCTGTCAGAGTATATGCTTTGGTAAAAATTTATTAATATAATATAAACTAATATATATATATATATATATATATATATATATATATATATAACAGCAACTTAATATTTATATATAAAGTATTAATAAGCTAAAATAAGAATACTTTACATATTTGGAGTGAAAAAAGGGAATCTAATTCAATAAATTTTTTATTGAAGCATAAAACAATCTTCAATCCAGGAGAGTATACTAATATATTATAGAAGGAAATCCAACCTCTGCCAAGCTGTGGTTCCCTTGTTTCCCCTGAGGAGGGCACCAGAGAGAGCACAAACCACAACACATTTAATCACCTCCACATTGGAGCACAGGTGCAACCACATGCTCATACTCGCCGTCCACACACTCACTCTGCTCTGCCAGAATTCCCATTCGCCTGTTGACACAAAGAGCCACATGCGTATGCTTGCCACTCATGTCTCGGCAGGACGCTTCCATCCCTGCTGACAGCCCACTGGGCACAGGTACTCATGCTGAGACAGGAAATGTCAGTGCTCATTAACAGCCAAGACACACCCACTCACCATCCCTACACGTCACATACCTGACCCTGACCGCTGGACTCCCATCATGCACTGGATCCCTGGCCGCCTATGCATTTAAACTATTTTGTTCTTTATTAATCAGCTCTGACATTCGAATACGCATTTAGGTAATGCAGTCTTATGTGGCATCTCTCTCAGGGTTTCTTGGGCCTGAAACTAACACTTCGTTACTCCTGCCAACAGCATAAATATTATATATATATATATATATATATATATATATATATATGAAGTTGCATGTGCATTATTTCATCAAAAACAGCACATAACAAATTGAACTGTAAAAATATTGAACAGTACAGTATTTCATTATAATAAAATATTTTATATAATAATAATTATTAGACGGATAGAAATATCAGCAGAAATTATTATATAGATAGAATGACAAAAAACAGACAGATGGACTGATAGATCACAAACAGAAAAATGATAGATAGATAGATGGTAGAATGATCAACAGACAGTACGATAGAATGATAAATAGAAAGACAGAACGACAAAATGATTAAAGAGAGACAGAATGATAGAATTCTGTATAAAATGACAACAGAAAGATAGAATGACAGAATGAGACAGACAACACTATACTGATAGCATGATGAAATGCAAGATATAGCTATAGAATGACAGATATAACAATAGATAGATAGATATGGTATTAGACAATAGGACGGTGCTACAGTATATAAAACTGGCTTTCTCAGCAACTCTCGCACTGATTTATGAATGTTTCTCACATGCATGTGCATTCATCTGTCATGCTCTGCTGTATGATTATGTGCACGCATGCATGTGCATGTGTGTGTGTCAGGATGGTTTTGCAGGGCAAGTCAAGAGATATGTGGGTTAATCCTGTGGGACTCCTTCAATGGGCCACGTGGGACTGCACACACACACACACACACACACCAACACAGATCCTCCGGGCCTGCTGCCCTGAGTCTGAGCCTGCACCGGATTACCGAGAGTAGGAAATGAAAGATCATCCAGCATAAAGGCACTCAAAGAGCCCCCATTCAAACTCCATCAGAGAAAAGACAAGGGGGAGAGAGAGAGAAAGATCTGGAGAGAAAAAGAAAGCCATCTGCGTGTGCATTCGCATCCACCTGAGCGAAAGCACTGCAATGCATATGTTACAGTAATTTGCTCCTGTACCGCCTCACTATCCATTAATAGCACTGGGATTCATTCACTGCAACATAAACCTGTGAGAACTGAATTCTTTGCTTGTTGCATGTAGAGAGTCTCAACTGAAGCTCCTGCAGCACCTGAGGCTAAGAAAAGACTTTGAATTGTGTGGGTAATTGATTTTGCTGTATATTAGCCTTAGAGAAGCAGTGATATTACGCAACGCAAAATAATAGAAAGGAGGAACTTCTGAGAGAGCAGTCAGTTAAGACATGAAGAGATTTTGTCTGCTTTAGGTATTCTCCCAATTACATATCTAATATAATAAATATTTGATTTTGAATTAAAGGAATAGTTCACTCAAAAATTAAAATTCAGTCAATTTACTCACTGATATCAACTTCACTTTCTCCTGCGAAGCCCAAAAGATGATGTTAAAGAGAATGACTGGCTCAATCATCATTCACTATCATTGTGTGGAAGAAAAATGCAATAAAAGTGAATGGTGACTGAGGCTCTCAGTCCCTAATATTCTGTCTAACATCTCCTTTTGTGTTTCAGTGAAGAAAGAAAGTCATACAGGTTGGAGAAACATGAGGGAGAATAAATGATGACAGAAATGCCATTTTGGGGTGAACTATCCCTTTAAGCGGTGCATTCTCCCTGATTTATGTTTTGCATTACATTACAATTGTCCTATTATTCAAATTATTCTCTAACTTTTCTGGCCAGTCAAAACTGTGAAAGAGAGAAACTGTCTGGATATTTGAAACAAGACAACATGAAAATATTAAAGGAATAGTTGAGTCCAAAATTTAAATTAGCTGGAAATTCACTCACCCTCAGGCCATCCAAGATGTTCATGAACAGATTTGGAGAGATTTAACATTATATCACTTTCTCACCAATAGATCCTCTACAATGAATGGGTGCCGTCAGTATGAGAGTCCAAACAGCTGACGGCACCCATTCACTGTAGAGGATCCATTGGTGAGCAAGTGACGTAATACTAAATTTCTCCAAATCTGTTTTGATTAAGCAACAAACTCATTTTAGGTTAACTATTCCTTTAATAATGTCTTATTTTGCACAATTCTTTACATTATTTCAAAGAGAAAATGTTTGTTTTCTTATGCTGTCATCAAAATCCAATAACTTTCTCTGCTTCTGAAACATTCCTTTTCTGCTGATGTAACCAACATCACATGTACAAGGAAACATTACACAAATATTTGTGCAGTTTTACCGACTAAGGAAGGAATAACTTAAGGTTGTCAAAGCACAAACAGAAATCTGTTAACTGCAATACCATTTATCCCACAGTAGATATCCAGTATTCGAGTGGCCAGAACTGATTTACATTATTTACAAATGAGAAAGGCAAAGAAACATGACATAATAATGATGTGCAAATACACAACAAATTAAATAAATTACCATTATTACAATAAATATAACCATTAAAAATGTTATATACAAAATTTTAAGCATAATTTATTTCTAGCCAAAAAAAATCATTGTGATCTGCAGTTACCGTGATATACACTACTGTTTTTTTTAAGAAAAATACAGTAAAAACAGTAATATTTTGAAGTATTTTTACAATTTAAAATAACCGTTCTCTATTTGAATGTTTTAAAATGTAATTCATTGCTGAAATTTCAGCTGTCTTCAGTGTCACATGATCCTTCATTCGTTTTAAAAAAAAGTACTGACTCTAAACGTTTGAATGGTAGAGTAGAATTACTTCTACCGTGATATTTGTTTGTTCTGCCCACCTCTACTTTAAAATAACAATGAAGCCCTATCACACACACACAAACGGGCGTGAATAGCACCCGCGTGTCGCTGCAGGATAACAGGCTGTCATCAGCGATTAAGCCGGTGCGAGCTAGCGCTGTTAGTCCCTCTCAGGGCCAAGCAGGGCAGGGTCATGTATTTGCGCTCTTTATTTACGGCTTGTGTCGCTGTACATCAGTCGTTTCAAAATGAAATCACACAGACGCTTGGTGACAGACAGGGTGTAATGGCAATTACAACACACACACACCGCAGACCATATCAAATGTTATCTGTAATGAAGTAAGTGCCGTGTGAAGATTGTTGCCCTGAACAGCAGCTTCCTGCGGCCCATAATGCTCTCTGATTACCTGAGTGGAAGCCCAGATCTCTTGACTACACCTTGGAGCATTCGACTCTCAACCCAAACATATTTTAGTCCAGACAGCTAGAGAAAGTCTAATATCCAGGCACTGATGCTGGGTGCTTAGCTTATTCTCATTGGGCTATTTGTCATTTAGCAGACACTTATTTCTGACGTAAATTACAGAACATTTGCTACAGCCACCTGTGGGTAAGTATCAAGGCACAATGGTGAAGCTAAAACATTTAGATTACATTCCAGAAAATGTACCGCTACACCATCACCACAGGACGTCACTCCAATAAATGTCACACTATTAAACATAATGAGATGTAAAAAAAAAAAATATATATATATATATATATATATATATATATATATATATATTTTTTTTTTTTAGTTTATTTTACATTTATTTATATTATTTCATTTTTAAATTCAATTAAATTCAATTAAATTCAATTAAAAAAGAATAAAATTATAATATGCTATATATTTTTTAATATAAATTCAATCAATTAATTGCTCTTTATTGTTTAAAATGTAAATTAAAATAAAATCAAATTTATCAATTGATCTATTTTTTTAAGTGTAAGTTATAAAATTAAATCTAATTAAATTAACTTCAATTAAATTCCCATGAAATGCATGAACTTATAAAATGTACCATGAAATGCAATTCAAGCTGTTTTGGATTAAAGCATCTGCCAAATGCATAAATGCACATATCCCACATGTTGCATTGCTCAACATTGCCACAATAGAATTGTTTTCTATGGTCAGTTTTCACTTTCAGGTCATCTACGGTAATGGCCGAGTTTGATGAAAATCTTACAAGTTGAAAACATGTCAACATGTTTGTTGACACATCATACTTTGGCAAAGCGTTAATGTCTGCTTCCATAGAGTATGTTCCCTGGCCAAAAAGGGCAGTGGGAAATCTCCTTAGACGTCCCACTGAGGACAGGGACTGATGTGAAAAGTGTAAGATCAGGGCCTGTGTGTATTAAGTGTTAAGCGTGTGTATTATAGTTCTCATAGGAACTATACTTCTCTGTCAATTGAACTGCTTTTGTTAAAGCATAACAGGTAAAAGACTGATTTTTAGTCTTGCTGTGAGATACAAATGACTTTATAGTACATCTCTTTACCAAAAATACACCATGGAAACTTTAATTTCCACCAAAAATACCATAGTGAGAATCGAAGAAGTGCAAAGAAACGTCTATTTTAACTGAAATTGTTCTTCAACAACTTTAATTTCCTATGTCAGGTATAATAATGATTTGGTATTTTTAATACTGAATGACATTGCTATTGTTAGTTGTGGAAAGCAACAACAGCAATATATTCACTTCTGCAAGGCTGACCTACAACCTGATCTGTGGCAGATGGAATGAAGTTATCAAATTAAATGTCACAAGTTCATTTAAGCACTTAAACTGGTCTGCAAGAATGATTGCTCCCTCTAGTAACAAGAACATTTATGTTTTATGTAAAATCAATCAATCAGTTTTATGTTTAATTCGCAAAATTGAATGTTTAATTGCAGCAATCTTTTTTTCCCTTCAGTTTAAGAGATTAGGACTTAAGGACTATTCTGGACAAACCTTAAGAGTGCACAGTCAAGAGTCTAGATTTCTACAGATATCCGTTTCCTCGCTTGGAACACCCATTCTCCTCTCCTCTCATTTCTTCATTCTTCACTATCATCTCATCATGTCTCAGCATCCATCTCTCATTTCTTCCTTCACTGCTCTCCAGGCCTGATGAGGAGATATGCAGGGCTGGTCGGGAGGCAGCAGCCAATGTGACTGGGTGCTATTTGAAATGGCCAATCACATTCAAGGTGATTAACATCAGCCAATCAAGTCAGGAAAGACTAAATGCCTTCAGGAAGTCATTATGAGTCAGAAGAGCATCAGTGAACACAGCACTGTGTCTATGCGTGTCTCTGACACCCACTGCTAATTAATGGGTTTGGCCAGACTGCTAATTCAAGTGAAGACAGATCTTAATTGCACACCATACAACGGCATTCAAGAGAACAGTTTGGTGTTTTCTCTTCAGGATGACAATGCCCATGTGCACAAAGTGTATACTATCTCCTGTATACTATACTATCTCAGGGCTGGCGCTAGCTATAGGCAGAGCTAGGGCCTCGGGCTTTGAGGAGGGCCTCCATAACTGTAACAGTCCCCTATACGCCGGTCCACCAGTCAAGACGGGCAGAAATTCTAGCCTCATTGTTCATTAGATATAGTTGAATTGTCACTCATCTGCAATTAAACCAATTAATGTTGCAGTTTCAAAGCGGGTCCTGCCTTCTGAATGTCTGCGTAACGAACGCATCCTTCAGGTGCTGCGAACTATGCGATGCACAAACCTTATTTAGTTTCTGAGACTCGCTGGAACTGCCGCGCGGGCACGAGGTCTTGTGCACACACACCTTTCTTTCTCTCTGTGCGTATGCATTGTTCAGCACACGACGGAGAGGAGCAGCGCTTTCAGTTAAACACAGATATTATGTTGCTTCTCTAATTTTACATGCAAGTATAGCCCCACAGCACAGCTATTGTCATTATCTTATGTGTATTTGATTTCATCAGATGACGGCTCGATTATCAGGATTTTTGTGCAGATTAACATCTTGGAAAGGAGAGCTGGTTATGTAGCCTAGTCTCAATGGGTCGCGTTTCAGTCACTATTTCATATTCATTCCGTTGTCTGACAACAGAAACAGTAAAATATACCAATGAAAATAGTTTTATTGAGAATTTAGCTGCATCAAAATACAGTATGTGGGCACAGAGAGGCAAACAAATCTAATAATAAATAATAAATGTACATTTTGCATTTTCAGAAGAAGTGAGCTGCCCTGTCCTGCAAAAATGTAAACAGATTTGTGTAAGTAAATTGCTCAGTGCAAAGAAAGAGAAGTAATGGGAACCTGGTATTTCTTTTTTCATGTGTCTAATACAGAGGTCTTCAACCCTGTTCCTGGGGACCCACTCTCCTGGAAAGTTTATTTCCAACCGGCTTCAGCACACCTGCAATTTTCAAGCAGTCTCTAGGAGCTTGATTGGCCGCGTCAGGTGTGTTTGATTAGCGTTGTAGCTAAACTCTTCAGGATAGTGGGTCCCCAGGAACAGGGTTGAAGACCTCTGGTCTAATAGACATGAACAAATTCTTTGAAAAACATCTATGACCTTTGAAACATGTCTACTCTTCATTCTCTATGTTGACTATGGTTTCAATAATAATAAACATACATTTGCATAAAGCATCCATATTTGTCCATGCCCATGTTGATTAGAGTATTAAAAACTTGAAACGCCAATATGAATTTTGCCTAGGGCCTCCTAATGTCTAGAACCGGCCCTGTACTATCTGTACTAGCTATAACTGACTTTTGAATTGTCGTTTTTTTACCTACAATATACAGTTATTGTATATTCAGACACATTCTGGTCTAACTCTGAATAACTCTAAACGGATGACAAATTTTCAGAGACCAACTAGTCTTCCCTTATGGAATTGACCCACTAGTACATTTACATTTCGTGGTGTCTATTTACACCAAGTGCTAATAGCCTGCCTTGTTGGCAGAGGCTATTTACACTAACTCCACCCACCAACGTGTGATTGCGCTAGTCAACACTAAAAATCGACAGCTGTCAAATGTTAGCTCCAGTGGTGTAGGTGGTAAAGCACGTATTGCAGTCTTTTGGATGTGACATGGAATAAAGTATACAAGGATTAATTGGATTGTGATTTAAAGTGAGATTTGAAGTGACTTAAAAAAAAAAAAATTACTATTGAAACATTTCACTGTAAAATAAATTAAAAATATATATTATTTAAGAAAAAAAATGTAATTATAATAATTTTATAGTCCAACTGTAAAATGACAATATGAATATTTATGTCTGTCGATTCATTTTCATACAATTTTCAAACAAGCTTTTCATTTGGCAGAAAACTTTTGATCTTAAAGCTTCTATTTAAGATCAAACAATATATAAACAAGCATTTTGCAATTCAATATAAACTTCATAAGTATACCTAACAGTTAACATTTTCTGAAATAAGTAAATAGTAGTTAAAGACACCTAATATAAAGTGGGACCTTCTAATCTTTGATTACTCCTAAAACAAGACAATGGTTACAAAATTAAACTAATAGTGAACTCAACAATATTCACTGTAGAATAATACGATTGAGAAAAAAAAAAAGTTATGTTGGCCCTAAAATATACACTTTTGTGGCTCAATCACAGTGTAAAGGAATCTAGGAGTTTAGATTCAACAAAGAAAAATGAACTTGGCAAGATTATGAAGTCTCCATCATTAGGTGACTTTAAAAGACTTAAGTGGCCTGGCCTTGATGATTAAGGCTATAAAAGAGAAACAATGTCATCATTTAATTATGAAACTGTCTCCCTTCCAATGAGTCAGTCACGTCTTTTCCAGCACCTGTGAGCGGAGACCAATCAATCAATCAACTCAATGCGGCCCAGCCAATCAGCTCTATCGCACACAGGAAGCAGGAAATGCTGCGGTCAGATTCATCTGTGTAAAACATATCCAGTCTGAGACAGCCATCGACCCCCTCAGGAGCATTAGTCTGATGAATAGAGCTGTCTACATAACACAACAGCAATCTAGTCCGGAAACAAATGGTTTTTGACCTTTGCCAACATTCAGGGATACAGAACTCACAGGAAAGCCTCAGAGGCCATGTTTGTTGGTTTAGCATAACATGCTAACAGCACTCAAAAAGAAAGGGAATTTGAATAATTCCTGTGCCATCTTGGCTCTTAGCTAAAGCCAGTTGTACACAGTGTGATTTTTGCCATGTGAGACACAATTTCTTAAACAATTTGGTTACACCATACAATAAGGTTAATGCTAAACTGTCCACTGTTAATTCATGCTTGTTGATAATACATTAAATGTTAATAAATTGATAAATAATACAATAAAAATAACTAAATAAATGTGAGTAAGTAATAATCAGTGATTGGTTATTCGTTGTTGATGAATTAAAAATTCTAAAATACACCAAGGCTGCATGTATTTGATCAAAAATACACTAAAAACAGTAATATTGTGAAATATTATTACAGTTTCAAAAAACTGTTTTCTATTTTAATAGCTTTAAAAATGTAATTCATTCCTGTGATGGCAAAGCTGAATATTCAGCATCATTTCTTCAGTCTTCAGCGTCACATGATCCTTCAGAAATCATTCTAATATGCTGATTTGCTGCTCAAGAAACATTTCTTATTAAAACTGTTGTTCTACTTAATATGATCCATTTTTAGGATGTTTTGTGGAAAGAAAGTTCAAAAGAACAGTACTTCTGTAAATTTCTGTAACAATGTAAATGTCTTTATTGTCATCAATTTAATGCATCTTTGCTGAATAAAACTATTAATTTCTTTACAAAATGTGCATATTGTATGGACAAATGGAACATTATGCAAGATTAATATCATGTTAATTAGATGTTGCCCAGTCTACCTTGGCTTTTACTCAAGATCTCACCAGATTATATTCTACAATCAGACAAGCAACAGTCGTAATGGACATGGGAAATAAAATGAAAATAATTCAGCATGCACCCGGCTTTAATTAAAACACTCAGACTGGGATTCCTAAACTTCCAGGACTCCTTACTTCCACACCAGCGCCACATAATTCCCAGAATAACTCAGCAGAAAGAACAAAAGGGAAGACGGTAATCCGAAGTGACATATCCTGCCTCCATTTGGGAGAAACTGGGTGACTTGATCAAGGATCTCATATCGAAAGCTGTGATAAACTCGTTAAAAGTTAACGATTTAGGGACGAGCTAAGCTGAACCTCCCTATCAATATTTTATCGTCCTGCCTTGCAAAATCAAGCTCTTTAATCACAAAGGGGAGGTGGGGATCTTTCTTGCCAAAAGCGCATTCACAAATTTGCAGTCGGCAGCAAGGCTTGAGCAGACACAATCACTCAGTTTGCGCTCCTTGGCTTCAAGAACCCCTGGTTTTGCAGCGATTAAATTCAAGACTTGATTTCACGGTGACCTCAACATCTATTTTTCACTGTACAAAGTTATTTTTCCCGTTATCTCTGGTGTATATTTACTTCATTGCTTTCTGTTTTCAGACGGCCTCACTGAATCACATTTTGTGAAGCTGTGGCTGCTACCCTATAAACAACCTTTTAGACAGGCCGTTACTCTACCCGGCCCACAAAAGCACAGCACTTCTGACAGCAGGCCTGAAATGCTCACAATAATTGAGTCGCCACAGTGGCTGAACAGGCGGATATAGAGACGTATAACTGTATGTGAGGTTACACAGAAAAAACAGCCATTTGACGGTACAGACGATGGGGTGAAACAGCATTTCCGTAAGGCAGAAAACATAGACGGAATCACAGAATCCAGTTATAAAAATGGAATGTACAGCATATTGCAGAATGTCATGGAATTTGGTCAATTTTGGATGAATAAATCACATGTAGGGCTGTACAATTAATCAAATTTCGATACTGACTAGCTTATGTGAATATTAACCCGCAAAAGATTTCTGTGAATGTATAGAGGTGAGCATAACCAAAAAAGTTTGAGAACCACTGCTATATGAGGACATGAACACATGAACTTCATCTCTAGAGCTGCTCTGAGAGTCACTTCACTTCATTTCACCATTAGCTAAAAACTATCATCACATTCACAAAGAAACTCAAAGGTCTTCACGACAACCCATCGATATTAAAGTTTGGTTTAACTTGAAGAAATTGTGACAGAAATATATTGCTATAATACAGTACAATGTAGCCTACTTCTCAAACCAATAATAATAATAAAACTATTAAAACTTTATTTTTTAAGGATTTTTTTTTTATTATTCAGAAAAAACAGACAACACAAAGTTTCTGTAACAATAAAACATTTCATATGACTGTATTATTGTCCAAACTATTAAGTTGTTAATGTTTTATTAATTTAATTGATTAAATATGCTTAATAAACATCTGAAACAGAATATAGAAAAGTTATAATGGAAAAAAAATTGGGAAAATATTTAAATTTTTACTTTATAGGGCCCTTTTAGTAAATGGTTGTTAAATTGTACAAGCTTCATGATTTAAATTAATTAGCCATGTCTAATTAAGACATGTTTTTTGACTACTAAAATTTAACTTAAAAGAAAAAATGAAAAGAAAAGAATGGAACCCAGAAAATGAAATCTAGACAAATTATAACATGAAAAAAAATAAATAAATAAAAAAACAGATTTTAGGAAAAATTCAATAGAACCCTAAGGACTCAGTGGGACCCTATTCAATTAGAAGAAGAAAAAATGTAGGGTGGGGCAAAATTTTATCTATCAGTAAGTTGATTGGATTGTGAAAAGTGGGTGTTACATACCAGATTGGAACCAAGAGGTTGGCTCATGCCAACCCTTGAATGTCAAACCTTGAATATTGGTTTCATAAGCCAAAAAGAAAGTATATTTAAAATTAAAAAGAGATTAACAATTACCAAGAGAATTACCAAGACAACCATTTTTTTCTTTAAAATAATATGTATAGATGAATCATGCACAATTAGGCCAAGAATGCCAGGATTTATGTTGTTGTATGTTGACTAGCACAATTACGGTCACACTTATGTATGTGTATTTGTTTCACTGTGTCTTATACAAAAAGCATAGCCCTTGATATCCAGCTAAAGGCATCATCACAACAACATTCATCTGTTTGTGTGTGTATATGTCGTTCTGTGGGCATAACGGGGGAAAGCATCGCTGCTATGGATCTTACAGAATCATTGTGAGGATAAACCAGGATCTCAGAGGATCAGAAGCCGTCTTAGCACTAACCCACCTTGCATGCTTCCTCAATAGGAATACATACAACAGAGCAAACGGAAGCTTGCTGAAATGTGTTAGCATGACTTCCCTGCTGCAACAGTGATGCAACATGAAGATACAATAAGCCAATGCTGCTTCTAATAGATTCCCTGTTTTTACAGATTGTTTGCTGTTCTAAATCAAGCTATTTAAACTAGTTAATAAATGCATGACTAAAAACACACACACACACACATTCTCTTCCACATGGCAGACAATCAGGTTTCAAAATGAACACTAACCAAGCACTAATGTGAGTAAAACTGGATTTGGTAAGTAATATTATAAGGATCTTCAACATTAAATGGTTTAAACAGATTCGTAGACTCTCTGATGTAATGTGTGAAATAAAACAAAATTTACCTCAATGAAAAATATTTTTCATTCATTCTTTTATTCATTCATTAGATGAACAAGTATTTTTCATTTATATTTTATTTATCAAAGAAATTAACGCTTGCATCAGGAGGATGCATTACATTGATCAAAATAAAATTATAATTAAATTATAAAATATATTCAAATAGAAAGCAGTTATTGTAATAATATTTAATAACTACTGTTGTAATAGCGTTTTTATTCAAATAAATGCTGCCTTGGTGATAATTCAAAAAAAAAAACAATAAACAAATAAAAAATTAAAATAATAGACAAAAGACAACACAACTACTCCAATTTCATACAGATAAAAAAACTGTGTATAAAGAAATATTTATGACCTGAATAAATTCTCCATTCATCTAACCATTGGCAGCTCTGGCAAAAAGCTAATTTTGGACCCTGGAGCCAACACAAACACACACACACACGTTGGTATTTGTGGTTAACGGGGACTCTCCATAGGCGTAATGGTTTTTATACTGTACAAACTGTATGTGCTATTGCCCTACACCAACCCTACACCTAAACCTACCCCTTACAGGAAACTTTGTGCATTTTTAGATTTTCAAAAAAAACACCATGTAGTATGTTTTTTAAGCCTTTTGAATTACGGGGACATAAGCAGTGTCCTCATAAACCACCTTCAAATTGTAATACCTCTGTCGTACACATGTCATTATACAAATTTGTGTCCCCGTAAACCACAAATACCAACCCACACACACACACACAGCAGGCCATGAGTGGCACTGGCAGGGCAGCCACACAGGTGCAGGGCCAGTGCAGTGCCGAAACATCATCTCAACCCACTCTGCCAAGAGTCGTTACCAATTCAATCAATGTGTCAACAAACAAGCAGCCTCCCAGCAGAAAGAGAATGACAGAGAGCGAGCCAGACACTGGGGCAGAAGGAAATAGTCTCTACAAGTAAAAAGAGTGCAGCACAAAAATGGAAAATGAAAAACCATTTTGACAGAGACGGAGAGGAATCTGTAGGTTAATTGGCTAAAATAATCACAAGATGCCAAACTTGAGTGTTAGAATACAAAACAATGTCCAAAAGCATGTAAATATCACATTTGTGTATTATTTTCCTGCTATTCAGAAACTCAACACCTAATCGGTCACTGTCGCCCCAGTCTTATTGAGAAGTTTCCATGGTTTCCGCTTGCACCTCGTTCTCATTATGCAATCGCCCACCTGTCAGATACAACATCTTGTTAGTGTCACTAAAAAATTCTGATCACTCATTACGAGGGTTTACGCATTTCCATCTTTTGGCCTTTAACAGTCATCTGTTTATTATTTTGATTAATACATCTAATCCGTTGCACTTATTTAACGGATTTGCTATTAGAACCATATGCCTGTATAAATTTTGATTATGATTACATATAATTAAACTTTGCAAATGGATCCATGTCAAATCCAACAGCCACACTTGACATATTAATTCCAGATTGGGTAGCACCTCATATATAATGCTTAACTGATTAGTAGTTCTTGTGAAATCATCCTACAAATGAATTACTTATCTCTGCATACTGAGCTGGGACAGAAGAAAGTACAGTATTCTAACGTTAATTAAAAAAAATGACACATTACCTAACTATTATAATGTAACTGAATGAAAAACAAGTCTAAAGCAAAATGAGAGTTAGAAAATGTAGAGATGGAGAAGAAAAAATGGATAGAATGAGACTGACAGTGATAAGCAGGTCTAGACAGAATCTGCAGACTTTCTTTGCACTTTACTTTTGAGTAAAAATCAATTCAAACATGGAAAAAAGTCTCAAATGTGGCATACAGTACTATATTGTTAATGCTGGCTAATATTTAATAATCTGAGCAGCTTTCTGTCAAGTTCTGCAGAAAACAGGCTAGCATGGATGAAAAAAAAAAAATCACCAATCATAATGTAACGGGCAAATATATGCAAGAAAGATAACCATTTGCAACCAAGTGTGCAAATATTATAATTACTTCATCACAGTCGGTTAGATTTAAACATGCACTCTAAAGGCCTGTTCACACCAAAAATGATAACTATAAAGATAACTACAACACTTACTATATTAGCATCCACACCAATACATGATAACCTTCGGTTTTATCGTCTGCCACTTTAAATGCTCATGCTCTTTAAAGCAGGATGGATTCTAATTGGTCAATATTTTTATCGTTCACCAGCTGTAAAAAATTATTTGAGAGAAATTCCAATAATATAATTCCTCTGTGTCGATATAGTTATAGTTGTGGCATGGATTGTGCTATTATTTTAAATTTGGAACAATTTTTAAATCAATATTTTTATCGTTATTGTTATAGTTATCCTCTTGGTGTCAATGTGCCTTAACAATGCAAGACAGAGGAAGACTCTCAAATGTAAAACTATCTAAAGCTTATAAAGACCAAAAATACTGTATATAGAAAAGCCTGAGAAAACAAAGCAATCAATTACAAACTAATTCCGAAGAAGAATAATAAGATGAATTTCATTAAATTCCTGCCTTACAAGCACTGTAAAAATGTTATTGTTTGTTTATTCATAATTCTTCCACAGACTGAAAAGACAAATAAAGAACAGAGAGTTATCAAGCTGCCATCCAGTCAACAAGCCAAACCAATGTGAGCAGTAACACTACAAATCATCATTCTATTCAATTCTGTTCTCTTGTGTTGTGCTCAGCTAATCCTTTTGAATTCCCTGAGGTCACTTATCAAGTTTTCAGGCCCCAAGGGCCGATCCAATCACACTGCATGCTTTCATCCTTTTGCTTACAAAAGGGAATCAGAAAACGGACACAAATCTCTCAGGCTACAAACCGGTGTATATAAATATGTGCAGGTCTGCGAATATATTTGTATTATGTATTAAGTGTGCCTGGTGTTGTACCTTGTGATATTTTGCCTGGCGTACGCTCGCACAGGGGCCATCTGGTCCGAGTTGGCTCTCCTGCAATGCAACAACTGATCCGTGCCAAATGAGCGTGTCGTGGCTTGCATGGATGCCACAGACCAGTATGGCACAGTACGCTCAAACATGCACACGCATCCATTGTCCCAAGTCTGCTGTATTGTGCCAAAGGCCAGTTTTGAGGGACTAAAGGCAATGAATTAGCAGCTATAAACTGTCATGCATCACACTTGCAGCACATTAAAATAACACTAATACCTTTTGCTTACAGCGCAATAAAATAATGCATCAAACTGAACAGCAATATTTTTGTGACACTGTGAAAGTGATGCTGATGTTTGCACATGGGCTTTATTTGTGTGTGTGTGTGTGTGTACGCATACATCTATGACCTGAGGAGCAATTCACAGGCATAGGCCAATGCACACACACAAAATGCTCCCTCATATGTCCATATAGATGTTAACAACGGGCCATCCTGCAGGGTAAATGAAGAGAATGTTTTCTGAAAACTGGTTAAGAGCTAGAAATTACGTAAAGAGGACAGAATATGTAAAACAGAGAGAGCGCGAGACTACAGCTCTACATAAAAGTTGGAATGGCAGATTTTTCTTCAAGTTCACATGGAGCACTGGAATTAAATTAAATTAGAAAGAACAGCCTATTCAAGACCTTTATATGTAAATTATGTCTGTTTTGATTGGCTAAACTCTTTGAATATGAAATGCATAATAACATCCCCACCAAGTTGCTGAATACTGAATATGCATTGATATGCAAATGTTGGTGATCACTCCTGGTTGTGATGTCCTAACTTAACCATGAAGATTTCATATTTACACTTTCATGTATTTATTAGGGGTGGGAATCTCTAGGCACCTCACGATTCAATTAGATTATGATTCAGAGGGCTGCGATGCGATTATAAAACGATTACTGATGCACCTTTTGTTTTAATACAGATTCTTTTTTATCACTGTCTGACTATTAAAGCAAAGTATCTGGAATGACCCATAATGAATTTACTTCCAGGATATTTTATTAATAAAACAAATGAAAGTGATTTGGCAAGTCAACAAGGCAAATTATGAGGCGCCACGTAGGATTTAAATCAAACCTCGCTTATCAATACATACATAAAACACATGCATATACACCTATAAATTATTCACAAGTGCAAGTTATTCACAAGTGTATATGCATTCATTACTAACATAATATGTATTGGTATGGATTTCATATTAGTGTGCACATGTATTTTATATATATATTTTGAACATCCAATAGTATACATGTATATGCGAGTAATTTATAGGTGTATATGCACGTGTTTTATGTATGTATTGATAAGCAAGGTTTGATTTAAATCCTACGTGGCGCCTCATAGCAAATGAAACATGTGACTGTAGCAGCATACTTGTAATAATTAATACAGACTTAAGCATATTCTGTAATATGGTTTCTCATATTTGTTGTGTTTCCAAAATATTTTAATTTGGCTTGACACAACTTGCATAGGCTATAGTGGGGCTCTTGTCCAGAGTCAACTTCATAGAAGCCAAAGTGCTTCCATACGCTAGCTTTTAACGCAGATGGTGCTGGTCTGATTTCAAGCGCCGCCATCATGTATTCTGTTACCCCTTTTTACAGTGCACTCGTCTGCGGCGTGTTATAGCTCTGACGTGGCCACCAGAGCTGATATCGCGGCCACTCTAGTCAATGCTTATGTTTACACCATCCGCGCCGCAGCACATTTCTGAAGCACTGCCTGCAACTGAACAAAACATATTCACTACACGCTGCAATTCCACCACTTGCCGCGCCCCGTGTGCATGCCTTAACGTTGACCCACTGAAAAGATGGGTCTCGGTCCGCTCTGGTGCAGTTCAAATGAAGTTCAAATGAACACAACATGGACCAAATACTTCTAAACGAATCAAAAACAGGATATATTGACAAGATGCGATGCAATGTGACATGATTCGACAATGCAGAACAAGCAGTGTATGTATCCAAAACAAAATTCACTATCAAAAATGCCAGTGTGAACGAATATATCGTTTTCTTTTTTGGTCCGGACAAAACGAATCAAGAGAACCGAACTACAAGTGTGAACACATCCTAAACCATCTTTGGGGTCAAAAACAACATCTACTGAAAAAATCTGTTGAACACAGACATGGAAGAGAAGAACTGTTGAATAAAGTCGTTATTTTGGGTTTTTCTTGTAGCTTAATAAAATTGATCCACTGTTTTTGTTTGAACTAACCCTTTAAGGTGACCGTACCTAATTTACCAGCTGCTGTCCAGTAAAAAATAAAATAAAAAATACGAGAAAAACACTTACTAACTGTAGAACTTTTGTAGCTTTAACAAGGATTTATTTTATATTTATTTTATACGGTGAAGAATATGCACTTTTATTTTACATTTGATTATTAATTTCTGTACCTGAAGTTCTGTACCTATCCTTAGCGTTGAGCCCTCCATTAAGTCTTTAAGATAAAGCAGCAAAAACAGCCTGTTTAATAAGGGTCACATGAGAGGGTGGAAAATAGTCATGAAAAACTCAATTACAACTGTAATGAGAAAAAAGCCAGTGAAAAGAGCTAGGAAAATCCACGAAATTGCAACTTTACAGCACAAAAGAGGTTTCCATAGACATCTAGAAAACATTAAAACATCAATATAGCTTTCTCAAAATGCCTTTTGTTTAGCAAATTATCCAGTGGCAAGTGTATTTTGCTGACTTGAGCACTACAATAACACTCTGTTTTCACCAGCTGTTAGATACCGTTCATCTTCAGATATACTGGAGTGATCAGAAGCATTTCAGATTAGAAGACCAGCCATTTTGTGTGCCTAGCCATGATACTGCAAAACGAGAGAAGCACAGCAAACAGACATCCTTCTTGAGAATGTTATGCTCAAAATATCCGGGCATCACGAGAGTCACGATTCCCAGTGGGAGTCGACTTCATGAGGTGCGAAATGGTGTGAAATCTCTGGCGGATATTATGCGAGAGATTATGACTGCACATCTAATGATGTCACAGCATTGCGGGGTTTAAATGATGGGGATTCCGCCACTCAGTACAACACGTCCAGTTGCTTTGGATTAGGATTAAATTCACCCAAACTCATTAATATGCGCTGCACATGACGAGCTGTCTGTCAGAGTTTCACACCGGCTAAGCTCTTCTGAAGGAGGTTTACTGCGGGACCACTGCAGATCAGAGAAGTAGAAGGTGTTTGGGGATTTTTATTGATCTACACTTTATTTAAAGGTCAAACGTGTCACTTTTTGATGTTAAAATACTTTCTCACATGATACACTGCAAAAAAATGATTTACTTGTTCAGAATTTTTGTCTTGATTTTCAAGTTTTCAAACTAGGGGTGTCCCGAGCTGATCTCAAGGATTCTGAGACGTTGTTGATATGACGCGTTGCTATGAGTTGCGTCTTGATTTGATCTTGACTAACAGACTGGCTGTCTGACACCATGAGCTTCATGCTTTCTAACCTTATCTCCAATTTATGTTGCAATAATTCTGCTTATTGTACATATAAATTACAAGAAGTAGTCCTATATTCATAATTGTGACCACAAAGTCTGTTTACAATGTCTACCATTGTAACATGTTTACATCTGCCAATGCCTGTATATAGTGTGTGCATATATATCGATAGTGTATATCTAACATACATAAACATACATCATACATATATTTATTTTACTCGCTGCACAACTCTGTACAGTATACTCTGAATTGATTTTAATAACTTTAATGTACTTGAAGTGTGCACGAAACATACATTCATTTAGGAATATACAAATATCGGATTGGGACTCGGTATCGGATCGGAGGGCACAAAAAACCTGATTTGGACATCATAATTTAAACATTTTTAAAGCAAGATCAATTTATTTTTGAAGGAAATTTTTAGTTCATGTTAAAAACGAATGAAAAATATATGATCTTGTATTCCCTTCTAATAAATTTTTCTTTTCCCATTGGTTGTTCTTTTTTAAGCATAAACTGACTTAATTTCTCTTTTTGTCATTTTTCATCTCAAGTAAATGTATCTTGATTTAAGAATGTTTAGATATTTGTACTGGAGAACAAGAAAAAAAAATACTGAGGAGGAACATAACTTTTAGCATACTTTCTAGCAGTCAGACAGATTTGGGACGGGACTAGTGGTTCGGTGAATAACTGAACACAAATGTCCATATCTTCAACCTAATGGTTAAAAACAACCCACAAACGTTGATCCATTAGGTGTTACCATTGTGCGCTTAAACATAGCACTAAACCGAGGGATTGTCAGCGTAGTAAGACTATCATAAGTAGCTTTAGATAAAAGCATCTGCTAAATTACTACTTACACTTATTAATATCTGAAATCTATCTTTCTGACTGCATGTGTCATTCTATGAATTCAGTTTGAACATATTACAGATACATATTATTCTCAACCAAGGTCAAGTGCAATTCTTTGTTGGTTTGTTCAATGTGAGACTAAATCCTTCTTCTTCCTGCTGTCTATCAGTAAAACACTTTCAGGACTGCAAGCTCTTATTTGCACACATTAACATCTCACTTGAAGCTACTGGGAAAACATACAAATCTATTTTGCTGAACAGCTGCATGTGCTGAATTTTTAAGGAAGACAAACTATATTTATTACATAAAAAGCATCTTCTGCGGACAATGTCACCTTGATTGTACACCATATTGGCGTAAATATAATATACATTCCACTAATGTGACATGCTTAAAAAAGCAACACATCTAATCTGATAACACTGGCCATGTGTTTTAAATGAAAATCCCTGACATAGGCGAAACATCATATCCCCCAATGCAAGCAAACACACACACACACACACTTTCTCGCAGACCTTGTTTGACACATGGTTTCAAAGTTTCTCCCTGCCTCTCATATCATGCACTATTTATAATGTGCTCTCCCTTTCTAAATTATTGATAGGCCATACCTTTTTTTTTTTTAACTCAGTAGTTCACTCAAACATTGACAAGCACACACACACACACATACAGCTAGAGGATGAGGGTCTTTATAATGGGTGTAATCAGATATATGAGTAAGAACAGTCACACAACAATGATAGCTACAACTCAATGTTTTCTTATACAAAAAGAGCGCGGACTCTCCAAACACTATTTTACTGCATTAAAAAATGCATTTAAATGTTACTACTTGTTTAGAAAACTTTCAAACGTAATGTTTCCATAATGTTTGAAAATAATAAAATTTAATTTTCCCTTAACGTTCATTTACCAAGAAATTTTTTTTTCTTAAAACATGCAAAAAACTGGACGTTTTGAATGCTCAGAGAACATTCAGATATAATGTTTTAGCAAAACCTTCTTCGAACACATTTTTGTTGACTGTTTCCACTTCAAGCAATGAGCACAGTGTGAAATAAATCCTAACATCCTCCCCAAAAGACATGAACTTCACTTTCCTCCCCCCTTTATCATTAGTAAGAACTCAAGCTCACAGCAGGCCGGTGAATCACAGCCACTAGCCATGATGGGAGCTCCCGGATTCATTTTTATCATTACTACTACTACTACTACTACAACACCCACCAGCACATCCTCTTTAAACTGGAAGTGGAGACACAATCCTTCTCTGCAGTGTCTTTTCTAGAGTTATGATAAGCATTGTTGCAGTGCAGCATCTGGACTGCACATATATCTACAGTATATGCAGCAGTTCATATCAGTGTCGTACGAATTTATGAGCAGCTAAAATCCTCCAGTTCACAGCGCAGCCTGACTCATGCATCTCAGAGCAGGTTTCTCAGAATAATCGAGTGATCTCATACTGCCGGCACAGACGGCATCCGCAGAGCGCTTTGAAAAACCACTTGATGTTTCGGACCACAAAATTCCTGAAGTAAAGCAGTAAAGGCTGGAATTGGTAATAATGCGTAAATGTTTGCGTCATGTTTGAAGGAGAGGTCTGGAATGCGCATTTCAGAGAACAAGTGAAGCAAAACATGGCTATCACAAGCAAACGCTGATGAGAAACGATCTCTCTCTCACACACACACACACACACACACACACAAATACACATAAAAATAAATTACACTGACACAGGCTATCAAATCAGGGAGAGGCAGGCTAACTGTACCAATCTTTTTCTAAGAAATACAGAAAGGAAAAATTATGCACATTTTTCAAAGCTTGTGGGTCACAAAAACATTTCACCTCAAAAAAAATAAATAAATAAAAGAAAGAAATTCAAATGATAAAGGAATTTTAACAAATAGCATGTACAAGACCATAATGTACCACATAATGAGAAAAAAAGAAAAGATACATAATTATCAGTTATATTATTTATTCTAAAGAAAGATATACATTGTAAATTATTCCAGAAACTGTTTTAGTTGTTTTAATAATTTTAGATTTTGACATTACATCTATGCACATTTTTACCTTTCTTACACACTGTAAAAACAGCCTTTCCATTTGTGAATTTACATGACTGTGAATATGGAATTTACATTCCAAAATTAAGAATTTTTCACTGTGACATTTACATCTTTAAAACATTTACTTTAAACAATAATTTTTTAAATGTATATTATTATTTAATGTTATATTAAATAATAATAATATATTTATCATGTATTTAATTATTTAAATCAGTTTTTATATAAATATCTTAATAAAATTGAAATAATAAGAAATAACAAGCTTAATTGTCAGGAAAATAACACTGCAATACAAAGAAAACACAACGTTATAACATATCCATACTTGTTCATATACTTATTGACGTGTAATATGACTCAGACATGTTCATGACAAGTTTTTAAGAATCATCCTTTTATTTCTGACAGAATACAGAACGCAGCAAAAAAAGCACTCACAGAACAATGATTCACAGAATAAGCACGACATCTCTCCACATAATAGCACATCCAAACAAACATGCATACATGCACAGTCACACATCTTAAAACGGCATCTCAACCACATTAATATGAAGCAGTAGGGGCTACGGAGTGAGGATAAATTATGCATTATGAATATCTAGGTCTGTGATTTAAAAATACACACCACCTTTTCCCCATGCAGCTGTTTTGCTCTGAAGAGGCCTGTGAAACTGCAAACTCAATCTGAGCTCAAACCCACCAGAGCGCAAACAAAATCAGCCAATTGCCACTTACGGATAAAAGAGGATTATAATATTTATCTGATGTGGAGTGCCCATAAGAGTCATTTTACCAAATAGATTCTTTCAAAACTAATAAAAAAGTGATTCAATGACTCATCTGAGTAATCAATGCAATGCTAGTGTACTTCTTACTAAAGTTTACACTGTAGAAAGTGTGTGAAAGCATGCAATATGCAACAAAATGTTTTAAACAGTAGTATGCTACAATTTTGCCACATGAGATCATCATTTTACATGTTTAATTCAGCAAGGTGACTCACTGTCTCACTCAGAATTTTGCATTCTCTATTGAAGTAAACATTCATTTTTGGCAGTACAATAGTACTGAATCACAACAAAGGTGATAAAAGTGTAGCTGATATTATTTCTGGCATTTAAATATGTCTGTTTATTACGCTTCAAAATAAGTTATGCCAATTACAGTGTTTTATTTAGGGTATATTTGTTGTGTTGCATTTACTGCAAGTGTCTGTCACCCTAATTGTGTTCCTGCCATCTAGGCCACATGCTGTTCCCATATTATTCAGACCTAGTTTTCGTTGGCTGATATAAATAAATATGTGGCAAATATGACGAGGGCCTCTAGAGGCTTCATCACGCCTTTGGAGAGAAGTTTCAAGAATCGGTGTTTGTTCAACTCAACACTTAACACAGCCAGAGTTACTGCTATATAAAAAGATTCATAACCAGCAGAAAGAAGTTTCATTATAAACAAATCTAAGAAATGAAGTCTTGCTCAGCCAAATTATTTGCTCATAAATTACATAGAATACACAAACATTAGGTGAAAATGGGGTCTTTCTTAACTAATCTTAAAAATGGGGTATTTTTGTCCTTTTTTCCCAGTAAAAAAGTCTTGTCTAATGCAATTTTGCTACTCAAGTCAATTGATCTTGTTTTAAGAATGTTTAGATGTTTTTATTGAAGAACTAGACGAAAATATTGATTACAACAATGATTTTTGCAGTGTGCCTACTGTTTGGCACAGCCTTCGCATCAGAATAGAATTGTGCTTTAAAATGCTGTCTGTGTAGGCAGCTCACTATGTAGGTGTTCGCTTTAAACATGTCGAAACATCAATCTAGATTCCATGTTGCAAAAACATCTTAAGCCAGCCAAAAGTGGCCGGCTGCACTGCAACATACTTTGGTCTTATATTTCAGTACAAATATCAAGATACACTTACTTGAGAAGCAAAATGACTTAAAGTTTAAGTATCATATTCTGAAAAATGTCAAAACTGAGTGAGTAAAATTTAGGCTTAAAACAAGAACAAATATCTAGCAACGGGGTGAGAAAATGATTTTTCATACCAAACTGAGAGAGATTTTTTTAAATGTTTTAAGCATAAACCCACTTAATTTTGCTACAGAGACTTAATTTCTTCATTTCTGAAGTAAATGCATCTTTATTTAGGAGTTTAGATATTTGTACTTGAAAACATGACAAAAATAAGTAATGAAATTCTTTTTTGCAGACCATCCTGGTCTGTTTTGATGGTTTTTAATGAGATTATGGCATGTGTAAGCTGGGAAGCAAGCTGGCTGATCAACTAGACCACCTAAACACAAGCCTGGCCAAGCTAACCCTTACGAAAAAGAAGTTTATGCAAATGTGCTATTAGTATACTTCTTTTAAACAAAAAAAAAAATAGGAAAGTATACTTTTAGTCTACTTTTTATGTACTTCTCAGAAATGAGCTTTATGTACTTCTCAGAAATATATTTAAAATGACATTTAAGTATACTTGACTTATATTTTGAAAAAGTCTAAATACAGTATATGTGCTCATAGAATCTATGTTTTCATTGTTATATGGTAGGGGGCACTAGTACACATCTTCTTTACAGAATTTCCAAAAAAACACAAGTGCAGAAGAAACTGAAACAACAGATGCTTCCACGTGTAATCTAACATGATCATCTGACATAAAACAGCATCAAAACTGTGTAACGTTATGGAATAAAATGTCACCAATGAAGAGGTAATAATGACTGCCAAGCTTTGGGGTGTTGATTGACTCCGTCTACATTTTGATTATCATTCTGAATCCAATTCATATTCTTTTTTCAGCTTTTTGTTCAAAATGTTGTTTATTTCTTTTTTATTTATGAAACTTACCCACATTCAAGTGTTTAAAAAAAAAAGAATGCAAGAAGCTAGAATAAAATGTTTTTGTTTAGTAAAATAGGTTGCACATGCCCTTTCATGTTAAATTTAACCACTTATAATCATAAGAAAGACAACAGATGATATTCTCTTAAGATTTTCCAGTAACGATGACTTCACGCTCTCTTCGTGACAGCTGTGTCTATGTAAAGACTGAGTGAGCTCATAAAACAATGCAATACTTCCCTGAAAGCTTGTTATTACTGCCATCATTCAATTAGGCCTGATTTGCATATTTATCCCTGTGCTGTCTTGGTGAAAAACTCTCCCAGCTTCTCTTTCTGTCATGACAGAACTTTCCAGCACAGCTAACAGGGCAGGGTCAACTTAGCGATCAATGAGACTAATTTGCATGAGGATCGTTACTTTATTGGAAGGAAATGAAACCGTCTGTCCGCTAACGTTCTGTTGACCTGAGGGGCAGTGAGCCATTTGATGGATTTTAGCTCAATGGTGCTGGACAACTTCAAAGATATCAGGACAGGTGATACAAATGTGAAAGAGTTTCTGGAAATACTTAGACGAAGGTCACAGACTGAAAGCTTATAAAACAGATGAGGGTCTGGAAAGACTCTCTCAATATGACGTATATCCATATAAAGATATCAATAAGCGATTGGAAAACACACCCAAGTATCTGCTTTCATTTTTCAGACTTGCACAACTATCAGGAAAAACACAAGTCAAAAATATAAGCTTATAAATTATTTAGGATAAAAAAAAATACTTTGCATATAATGCGATCTGAAACCCTTGAAATATGAATAATCACAGACTGTGACCACAATCTCCCCTTGCTTTCAAATGCAAAATGTCATGTGTGATAATCTATTGATCCCTATTTGACCCAGAAGGCTTGCAGAAAATAAAAAGCAAACAAGTCTATCGACTCACTTCAACTGTCCTTTGGAAGCTTCTTGTTTCTGAATCTAACTATATTTTGTGACACAAAAGCTAACTTTTCCCAAGAACACATTTCTGTGAAGAGACTCTTCTGAACTGACATAACACCTTTAAGTGAACAGGTCAAAGTATCTAAGAGGTTCTCATTAACAAAAACATTGTGGTTGAGAATATCAGTTTGAATATAATGTCTTAGTGACATTTTAACGAAATATTAGGAAATAGTTCTAATAATTGAGCCACACTGATACCTTGCAAACTACTGTGTCTGAAAACTATTTTTAAAATATCATATATAGATAGACCTTATTTGTAATGCAATCAACATACAATGTTACAGATAATCTGCCCCCTTTACGTAGCATACTACCATCTTAATATGATATTATGTACAATATCATATTATGTAATCAATGATTTTGATAACTGAGAACTGTATCATAATATGCCTCCATATCATTTCCTAAACTAACCCTTGGCCAACATTGTATCTGTAAATCGATTCGTACAAAAAAAAACCTAGTACAGCAGCAGGAACTAAAGACTAGACTGACAACAATAACACCACAACAATGCTAACCTATACACTTTTCCAGATCCATTGAACATGACAAAATATATATATATATACATACCCAATGAAATTGAACCTAACGTGAGAATTAGCTTGGTTGGTCATAGTAGGAGTGTGTTGTTGGACTTAAAGGATTAATTCACTTACAGAATAAAAATTTCCTGAAAATTTACTCACTCCCATGTCATCCAAGATGTTGATGTCTTTCTTTCTTCAGTCAAAAAGCAATTCAGGTTTTTGAGGAAAACATTCCAGGATTTTTTTTCCATATAGTGGACTTCAGTGGTGGCCAGTGGGTTGAAGGTCCAAATTGCAGTTTCAATGCTGCTTCAGAGGGCTCTACACGATCCCAGCCGAGGAATAAGGGTTTTACATAGCGAAACAATCACTCAGTTTCTAAAATAAAAATAAAAATATTTACTTTTTTTACCACAAATTCTCGTCTTGCACTAGCTTGACCTCACGTATTTGACCTCAGGTTTTTGCATTTCCTTGCATGTTCACTTTGTAAACACTGGGTCGGTACACGTGACCTTTCCAACGTAATTACGTAATGCGTGAAGTCACTCATGTGCATCGCAGAGCTAGTGCAAGACAATCATTTGTGGTTAAAAAGTATACAGTATAAATATACATTTTTTTAGAAAATGACTGACTGTTTCGCTATATAAGATCCTTATTCCTCGACTCCCCTTTGAAGCTGCAATTTCAACCTGTTGGCCACCATTGACTATATGGGGGAAAATCCTTGAATGTTTCCCTCAAAAAACTCCAAAAATTACTTGGCGACTGTTTTTTTGTTTTTTTGGAAGTGAACTAATCCTTTAATGATACTGAAAGGCAACTAGTCTCAGATGAAAACCTGTCAAAGAATAATTCTAAAGAAAACAATGTGACTTTGAGCTGCTGCAACAATGCCATCAAAGATTTGATACCAAGCACTTAAAAAGTTCAGACTTTCCAAAAATGCACAATCATCCAGTTTAAAAATAAAGTCTTGTCTTACCTCGGTCAGGTGAGGTGTGGGGTTGAATCCGCACATGTTGCAGACTTGGGTGTGGCACTCGGTGCAGAGGTTGTAGTTCGGGGTCTTGGCTGGATCTCCAGTGTTTAGCTCAGTCTTACACAGTGGACAGAACACTTTGGGCTTTGATGAAACTTCCTGCCGTGGTGGACCTGGCTGGGCTGCGGGTTTAGCACCTGCTGCAGGACCCGGACCAGGTCCAGGAGGTCCCGGCTGTTTCTGCGGGGGCTTGGGGGAGGAAGGTGGTTGGGTCGGTGGTGCAGTTTGCACTGGATCCACAGACATCAAACTGCTAGCCTGGTTCAAGAGAGAAGCGCCGAAACCGAAGAGTTTTCCGAAGGGCTGTTCTGGCGGAGGAGGTTGACGGGATGGGGAACTTCCGGCGCTGCGAGTCTGGTCTTGTCGCGGTGCTTGAGACTGGAATCCGAGGCCCGAGCGGGATAGGTCAGGCTGGGATGGGGCTTTGGCCATGCCTGGAAGAGGAACAGCACCTGGAGCTGGGGGTTTGCTTTGAGGGGCAGCTTGAGGGACGGTCTGCTTCTTAGCTTCTGGGGGAGGCTGGGACTGAGGTTGGGGTTGGGGTTGGTGTTGGTGTTGGGGTTGGGGTTGGGGTTGGGGTTGGAGTTGGGGTTGGGGTTTGGATTGGGGTTGGGGTTGGGGTTGGGGTTGGGGTTGGGGTTTGGATTGGGGTTGGGGCTGGGGCTGGGTCTGTGGGGGCTGTGTGGGTTGGGATACAGTCTGAGGAGGAGGTTTGCTGGGCTGGGACGGTGAGTGGATCTGCTGTTGGCTTTTCGACCGTGGTGTATCCATATCCATCCCCAATGCCCTCTGCATTTGACAGTTCAGACACAACCACTCCTGCACCTGGGAAAGACAATGAACCATTTACTGACTATGTAATTAGATCAAAAGATTACTCATTAATTTCACATAATGAAGAATGTCAATGTGAAAAAAGATGAAGAGGATGGGGAGGAGAAGAAAAGAAAGTGAACTAGAAGACAAGACTTATCAGCAAGTTGCTTGCAATAGTAGAAGCTGCTGACTAGGATGTGAACAAATCCTAACCCCAAGCATTTGACTTTCATGCGTGACTTGTGTTACACTGAAGGTGTAAGATCAAGGTGCCCGTTCTTTTAGTTACAACCTTCACCAATAAACCTGCCTTGAAGTTACCCTGAAGACCTTGATTAGCTTGTTAAGCTTCCTGGAGGGCCACCTTTCAGAGTGTTCATCCAAGCTTCTCCAATAAACCTGCCTGGAAATTTTGAGTAGCCTCGAAGACCTTGATTAGCTGCTTAGAGTTGGAGCTAAACTCTCCAGGAAGTTGGACCTTCAGGGGCAGGATTGGACACTCTTGGCCTACAATCATACCTAGAGACCAGAGTACCATAGATACTGTGTTCCAAACAGCATAAAGGATATCTTTCAAGGTACTAGCAAGGGGTAAGTATTAATGATAGACATGCCTTTCAAACCATGGAAACTCTTACATTCAAAGGTAAAGTCTTTGAAGGGAATAGGTTATAGGGGTGACCACTACAGAATGGAACATCCAGAGTTTTGGGTGTGCCCTTTTTAGTTAGAAACCACCTAGAACTCCATATCATCCACCAATCAATGCGCTACAAATCACTTAGAACAAATTAGCTGTAGCAAGTTTTACAAAAAACACTTGTAATACTTAACCTTTTATACTTAATATGTATAAAACTAATACTTCTAATACTAGATACTAGAATACTAGAAATAGTAGCACAAGTAGTAATATAACAGCTCATTTGACCACTGGAACAGGAAATGAGTCCACATCAACAGCGCTAACTACCTATCTGACAGAGCTAGCACAATTGCATCATAATCTATGACAGAGATGTGACATGCGGCACCAGATAAATAGGATTCACTAATAGGATCAAAAGTCGCAACTGACGTCCGGTCAGAACATCTGACTTCATGAATGGATTATAACCGTACGAGGGGTTTGATGCAGAGTATATTAGCCTGTCTAGTGTCTGTCTACTCTTGCGATATTTGGAACTGACATGTTGAGACATGAAAGCTGACACGCCCGGATTTAATATAACTGACCGACAAATCATATCATACAAAACTGTAACATCTGACAGCTCGACAGACACGATATGACACTGGTTACTCTGGGAGGGTTTCCCTTTACAGCTAAGAGAGGACACAGACAAATGTGTGCTAAACAGCCTTCTACCAAAACTTAGAGGCCCATGATTGTAATCGATGCTGATAAAACAGTATAACATTTATGCAAAATTGTGCCAGAGGTGGAGTGAAGTAATAAACAAAAGAGCAATAAAGTAAATACTTAACACTGAAGGATATTGATGCCTCAAGCTGCAAGAAAGGAAAAGTAAGGTTTGTTTAAGAATACGTTTAGCATGATTTGTTTGCAGATGCCACTTGCATCTAAAGCAATGGCTTTCAGACATTTGTCACTGTGACTTAAGGGTACAAAATTGTCCAGTTCTGTATTTTATGCTTAGTAAAAGTTATGGTGAACATGACATTGGATCAATGAGGGTGGTGCTAACAAAATATTATGTACATGTATTGACTAACGCTTAGTTCGGACTACGGGTAAAAAACATTTTCTAATATATCTTATTCCTATTTCTCATGGACAGTCAAACAAACATCTCTTTCTGGTCAAGGTGAATGTGTGTATGAGTGTGATAGACACAAACACACCTCTCTTAGGTTAAGATGAGATGGCTGTCAAATTGGGTCAGGTGTGATAACTGATGCCTGTCAATACCACATCAGTGCTCATGTAACATCCACTGACATCGTGACAGCGTGTGTCTCATTATTGACCATACACACACCGGGCAAACTCCCTTCACCAACAGTTCACCCCCACGAGAAAAACAGCCATGTGCAAACACGTACCGAAAAGCTGACATGGTACAATATACAGTAAATACTAATGCTAGACTAATATACACTACAGTTCAAAATCACGTATGTGTCAGTCCTCTGTCGTGTGTGTCATGTGTTCCCGCCTTTTGTTTCCATATTTGGCCATGTTCCTGTCCTTGTTCTGTGTGATTTATTAGTTTATTCAGTTCAGGTGTGTCTAATTATCAGTAATTGTCATGTGTATTTAGTTCATGCCTGTTTAGTTAGATTTCGTCTGGTCTACTCTTTATTCCCCGGTGTTCCTGTCTGTTTCAACCTTGCCTTGTCTTGCCCTGCCTTGTTTGGATTCATTAAGGACTGTTATTTGAGTTATCCTCATCTCCTTGTTCCTCCCTGCTGTGTGCACCTTGACAGTATGTGGTTAGCAAGATTTGTTCATGAAAGAAATTAATAATGGATGCATTAAAGTGATCAAAACTGACAGTAAAGTAATTCATAATTCTTCAAAAAAGCTGTTCTTTTATACTTGCTATTCATCAAAAAACCCTGAAAAACTGTATCCTGGATTCCACAAATATATTAAGCAGAACCAACTGTATTTAATTTCAATTAAAAATGTTTCTTGAGCAGTAAATCAGCATATTAGAATGATTTCTGAAGGATCATGAGACACTGAAGACTGCTGAAAATTCAAAGCTTTGCATCAGAAGAATAAGTTACATTAAAAGAACGGTGGTGTATATTGATAAATCAGTTGATATCTGGTTATTTCATGTACTTTGTTTAATAGTTTTAAGTGCATTTATCTTTTAAGCAACTTTATGTATGCCTCATTTGCCATCAATAAATAATTAGTTACAGTATAATACATTGGTATTGTATCAATATAATGCCAATGGCTCTGCATACAAATTGGCATTTCTAGATCGGACATATCTAGATCAAGAAATGAATCCAACTGGTCAGTTATTGACATCTGATATGTCACTGTATCATGGTACTGACACAGTACTGTAAGATCATTAATCTTCTGTATAGCATTTGCACACATACAAGAACACACATGCACAAACGGCTTTCAATTACCCATTATCTGCATCATAGTACTTTTCATTTTTTCAGCATGAATCCATTTAACAAAACTAATAGCAACTACTGAAATATAATGACTTAATGGCTGTTCAAGAAATTACGTTTGTGAGTAAATGTTCTCGCTTGCATGATCTTCTGGGTTATGAAGAAAGATAATGAGCAGATTTCTCATAGCCAGACGTGTCACAGGCGATCATTATTCTTACAATTATTAACTCCAAACATTCTTGAAGGATTCAACTCGAACACAATAATTCATAACCTTTCATTTAATCACAGTAAATATTTAAAAAGGCCTAAGAAATAATCTGTGCCCGTTTGATGCCTACAGTTCAGCAATTTGTGAATTAAACCAGCTGTTCGGATATTGAGTGATTCTTTGCTGAAAATCTGCAGTGAAAATGTACTTTATTTCGACAGCAAGGGTTTGAGTGATGGTCATCAGCTCAAACTTTGAGCCTGTGCATTAGTTGGTGATGATGTCTCTAAAAATGTTTGTCAATCATATTGAAGGACAGGGCAGTAGTCAGAGTCCAATTTCAGCAGCAGAGACACAGCAGATTGTGTGTGTGTGTGTGTGTGTGTATGTGTGAGAGAGAGAGCGAGAGAGAGAGAAAGAGACAGAAGGAGACATGTCTGCACTTGTCATTCAAACACACAGCAGATAAACACACTCAGTATCTATTGGACAATGGGTAATTACAGAAAGACACACACAGACAACATGTTTGGGTCACCTGTGCCAATCTGCTCTGGTATTTTCTCTCCATTTCTACTCTACTCTACCTTTCATTTCCCACTTCTCTGCTGTTTTCTTCTACAGAGCCCTTTTTCGTGCACATCTCCATATAACCACATAATGTACAATACCTTTGTCTGGAGTGAAAACCAATAGAGAAACAATGGCCAGAATGAATGACCAATGACCAATTTGAATGTCAAATTTGGTGTGGCAGTCAGCGCCGATAGCCTCGTGGGCAGCGTGTCGACATGTAACGCCGTTGCACTTTGGACGTCCCGTGTTTGAGTCCCGGCTTGTGAACCTTTCCCTCATCCCCCCTCTCTCTCCAACTTTGCTTCCTATCTAACTACTGTCCTATCAAATAAAGGCAAAAACGCCCACAAAAAAGTCTGGTGTGGCATATCAGGGCACTATTTCTGAATCGGAACATAATTATGAATGAGATTTTAGAGCTTCTGCGGAAAGTAAAATTATCATTATATGGTTTGGAAAATGTTATATGGAATGTGTCTTTGTGTCATTTTTGGAGCTTGACAGATGTGGATACTTTGAACTGTCCATGTATGAAATAGCTGCATACAAATTTAAGATTAAGAAAAAAGTAAAATAATAATAATACGGTATAAAACACATTAAGAACAACAGAGTTACAAAAAATAATAACTGCATCCATAAAGTGAATATAGGACTCCGCCCATCCCAAGTCTCGCCCTTTCTCCATATATGGAGTCATGTTCTAATTGACCCTTCACAAAAACCCACCCTACTTAGTTACTGTTGCTATTTCCGACAAGCCATGCCAGTCTCACGCCACATATCATGTTCTCACGCAGTGAAAACTGCATCGCAAAGCAAAGAGGAAACTGACAATATGCCAACAGACAAGACAGAGCAGGTTACTTCAGGTATGAAACAAAGTCTCAGCTTTCAAATTTTGTCATTTTGTAAGAAATTCAAACAATAAATACCATCTTGTGGCTCTTTAATGTGTCGTGACAGATCACTGTAGCGCTTCAGTTCAAGCGGCACATGAACCAATCGTCTTTTCATATTTACTTAAAGCACATGAATGAAATAAACATGAATGAGCATCAGAACGTATTATATTTAAACTCCAGAAAGATATCAATACGCACAATTTTAAGTCCACCGAAGTTAATCTACACTCCTGCCTGATTTGATTGTTGGACAAAATGGCGGATTTTGAGTTACGATTGGTCAGTTCCCCTGTCAGTCAAGCCTGTCAAATATATATATATATATATTAGGTTAATAACGCGTTAACGCAAATTCATTTTAACAGCACTTTATTAACGCAACGCGCATTTTCTGTTTGACCCGTGGCCTAGCCCGTAGTTGGAGAAATGGAGATGCACAGTGTTGTCAACTTAGTGACTTTGCAGACCCCTTTAGCCACCCCCCCTCAAAAAAGCGCCTAGCAACAAATCTTTAGGGTTTTCCCAAACCTTATTTAGTTTTTGAGACTCACTGGTAGTGCCGCGCAAGTGCGAGGTCTTACTGTCCTAGCGCGCACACACATCTTTCTCTCTCTGTGCATCTGCATTGTTCAGCAAGCGGCGGAGAGGAGCAGTGCTTTCAGTATTATGTTGCTTCTCTAATTTTACATGCAAGTATAGCCGAAATCACAGCACAGCTATTGTCATTATCTTATGTGTATTTGATTTCATCAGATGACGGCTCGATTATCAGGATTTTTGTGCAGATTAACATCCTGGAAAGGAGAGCTGGTTATGTAGCCTAGTCTCAATGGGTCGCGTTTCAGTCACTATTTCATATTCATTCCGTTGTCTGACAACAGAAACGGTAAAATGTATCAATGAAAACAGTTTTATTGAGAATTTAGCTGCATCAAAATACAGTATGTGGGCACAGAGGGGCAAACAAATCTATTAATAAAAAATAAATGTACATTTTGCATGTTCAGAAGAAGTGAGCTCCCCTGTCGTGCAAAAATGTAAACAGGTTTGTGTAAGTAAATTGCTCAGTGCAAAGAAAGAAGTAATAGGAACCTGGTATTTCTTTTTTTATGTGTCTAATAGACATGACTCATGAGCAAGTTCTTTGAAAAACATCTATGACCTTTGAAACATGTCTAGTCTTCATGCTCTATGTTGACTATGGTTTCAATAATAATAAACATACATTTGCATAAAGCATCCATATTTATCCATGCCCATGTTGATTAGAGTATTAAAAACTTGAAAAGTATTAATTTAAGGTACATTTAGAACAAATAAAAATGTGCGATTAAGTTGTGATTAATCACGAGTTAACTCATGACATTCATGCGATTAATCGCTGTGGCGAGTGGGGCGGGGCCGAGAGCCGTGGGAACGGAGCGAGGCCGGTGGAGTTAATGATAATGAGCGACACCTGCGCCACTCGCCGGTCTCGAGTCCGACAGAGGAGCTCAGGAAGGATAAAAGGAGGAGTGACGACAGTGGAAGACGAGAGAGGACCAGGCCTGGACTTTAATTTTGTATTTTATGTGCGGCAGTCGTCCGTGAGGGGCTGCCGCTTTACTTTTATGTTTGTTTATTTTATTAAAACTTTGTTTGAATGTTCGCCGGTTCCCGCCTCCTTCTTCCCGATCTACGAACTGTGTTACATTGGTGCCGAAACCCGGGAGGAAGGAGGGACATGCTGTCAGAAGAGCCCTCGCCGCTGAGGGAGATCGCGGTGCTGACGAGGTCGGGCAGCACGAAGGAGCAAAGACCGCCAGTGGCTGCCCGAGGCGGTGGTGCTGGAGCAATGGAAGAACAGGTGGGACGGAAGGCTCGCTGCCGTGCTCCGGGGTCGAGGAGGGGTGGCTGCCGTCCAAGAGGGAGCAGAGGAGTCGGCGCCGTTCGCCAGGAGGCCGGAGCCTGCTGCCATCCGCCATGTTTGGGGAGGAGCAGGGAACGGGGGACTCGCTACCGGCTGCCCTCGACCGGAGGAGCCATCGCCGTCCGCCAGGAGGCGGAGGAGCAGAGCCGTCCACCAAAGAGGTCCAGTACCATCGCATGGCACCGCGAGTGAAAGCCTGGTTGAGGACCGAGCGGCAGTGTGTCTGGGAACCGGACCGAGAATTTTTTATTTTTTTCCTCTCTTCCCTCTCTCGTCTCTGTCTCTCCTCATCCTTCCGTCTCCTTTTCTCTCGCCTCGTCTGTCCTTACCCCCAGGTACGCCGCGGCCGCCGTGATCGGCTCCCCCCAGGGAGGGGGGAGGGGGGGAGTAGAGCGTAGTCTCGGGAGTACCCCCCGGCCTGCGAGGGGCGATGGGGGTATGTGGCGAGTGGGCGGGGCCGAGCCGTGGGAACGGAGCGAGGCCGGTGGAGTTAATGATAATGAGCGACACCTGCGCCACTCGCCGGTCTCGAGTCCCACGGAGGAGCTCCGGAAGGATAAAAGAAGGAGTGACGACAGTGGAAGACGAGAGAGGACCAGGCCTGGACTTTTATTTTGTATTTTATGTGCGGCAGTCGTCCGTGAGGGGCTGCCGCTTTACTTTGATGTTTGTTTATTTTATTAAAACTTTGTTTGAATGTTCGCGGTTCCGCCTCCTTCTTCCCGATCTACGAACTGTGTTACATTGGTGCCGAAACCGGGAGGAAGGAGGGACATGCTGTCAGAAGAGCCCTCGCCGCTGAGGGAGATCGCGGTGCTGACGAGGTCGGGCAGCACGAAGGAGCAAAGACCGCCAGTGGCTGCCCGAGGCGGTGGTGCTGGAGCAATGGAAGAACAGGTGGGACGGAAGGCTCGCTGCCGTGCTCGGGGTCGAGGAGGGGTGGCTGCCGTCAAGAGGGAGCAGAGGAGTCGGCGCCGTTCGCCAGGAGGCGGAGCCTGCTGCCATCCGCCATGTTTGGGGAGGAGCAGGGAACGGGGGACTCGCTACCGGCTGCCCTCGACCGGAGGAGCCATCGCCGTCCGCCAGGAGGCGGAGGAGCAGAGCCGTCCACCAAAGAGGTCCAGTACCATCGCATGGCACCGCGAGTGAAAGCCTGGTTGAGGACCGAGCGGCAGTGTGTCTGGGAACCGGACCGAGAATTTTTTTTTTTTCCTCTCTTCCCTCTCTCGTCTCTGTCTCTCCTCATCCTTCCGTCTCCTTTTCTCTCGCCTCGTCTGTCCTTACCCCCAGGTACGCCGCGGCCGCCGTGATCGGCTCCCCCCAGGGAGGGGGGAGGGGGGGAGTAGAGCGTAGTCTCGGGAGTACCCCCCGGCCTGCGAGGGGCGATGGGGGTATGTGGCGAGTGGGGCGGGGCCGAGAGCCGTGGGAACGGAGCGAGGCCGGTGGAGTTAATGATAATGAGCGACACCTGCGCCACTCGCCGGTCTCGAGTCCCACGGAGGAGCTCCGGAAGGATAAAAGAAGGAGTGACGACAGTGGAAGACGAGAGAGGACCAGGCCTGGACTTTTATTTTGTATTTTATGTGCGGCAGTCGTCCGTGAGGGGCTGCCGCTTTACTTTGATGTTTGTTTATTTTATTAAAACTTTGTTTGAATGTTCGCCAGTTCCCGCCTCCTTCTTCCCGATCTACGAACTGTGTTACAATCGCGGTTAAATATTTTAATCGATTGACAGCCCTAATATATATATATATATATATGACCCTGGACCACGAAACCAGTCTTAAGTTGCTGGGGTATATTTGTAGCAATAGCCAAAAATACATTGTAAGGGTCGAAATTATTTTTTTATATATATTTATTATATATACTGTATATATATGTGTGTGTGTGTGTGTGTGTGTGTGTGTGTGTGTGTGACTCTGGACCACAAAACCAGTCTTAAGTCGCTGGGGTATATTTGTAGCAATAGCCAAAAATACATTGTATGGGTCAAAATGATTGATTTTTCTTTTATGGCAAAAATCATTAGAATATCAAGTAAAGATCACGTTTCATGAAGATATTTTGTAAATTTCCTACTGTAAATATATCAAAACTTAATTTTTGATTAGTAATATGCATTGCCAAGAACTTCATTTGGACAACTTTAAAGGCAATTTTCGCAATATTTAGATTTTTTTGCACCCTCAGATTCCAGATTTTCAAATAGTTGTATCTTGGCCCAAATATTGTCCATTCATAACAAACAATGTTATGATACATTGTGCAGTATTTTACTAAATGGAAAGTAATTTACTTTCCATTTCATCAATGGAAAGCTTATTTATTCAGCTTTCAGATGATGCATAAATCTCAGTTTTGAAAAATTGACTCATATGACTGGTTTTGTGGTCCAGGGTCATATATATATTTATTTATATTATATAAATAAATATATATTAATACATATTAATATTTTTTTTTCAATGTATATACAGATTTACATAACAGCAAACCAACATCTATAAAGATACTGCTTAACATTTATAACGTTAGCCTTATATACAAGTCTAACAACATCCTGCATTCAACTGGGAATTACACATGGATGTGCAGGATTTGTGCATATTTAAATAAGCATCTCGATTTATGACAAACTAAATGTTAAATGCTAATATCTCTCAGAGTGCATTCACACACACACACACACACACACAGACACACACAAACACACTTCTTCCATTGATTTACATCCAAATGATGGTGCAGCACCCGAGGTATTGATTAGTCAGCTGGTGTGCGAGAGAGAATCCACGAGAAGAGGAGAATCTCTCAAAGACACTGAGCTGAATACTAACACTCACACACAAGCCGCAGAACACACTGCACCCTGACAGAGCTCAGTTAATAATATATTCACTGTACATGTCTCATAGTCACATTCAAAGGAAAAGTTCAAATAAAAATACAATTTTTATCATGATTTACTCATTACAAACTTGGGGTGTCGCAATATACCGGCATTTGATAGCAACAGTGATATTTAAAACATGAAATATTGATATCATGCTAACACTAACATTACACTACTAGATTATTAACAATGCATCAATGTTTTTTTTCAAAGAGAACAATTTAAACAGAATATGACTGTTACATATAATTCAGTCATAGCCAAATAATGCCTTTTTGTGAGAACTGCTTTGACAAAATAGTTTTTTCAGTTGATTCTTGTCAATGAACAGCTGATTCAAATCACAAACCCAACTGGATGATTCATTCAACTCACTGACTAAAATGTAATAAATTTTTTGTTGATTTAAAGGGATAGTGAAAATGAAAATTCTGTCATTAATTACTCACCCTCATGTCGTTCCAAACCTTTAAGACCTTCATTCATCTTCGGAACACAAATTAAGATATTATTTATGAATTCCGAGAGCTTTCTGACCCTCCATAGACAGCAAGGATCTTAACATGATCAAGGCTCAGAAACATAGCAAGTACAGTAAATAACTGAGGATTTATTTTATTTATTTTTTTGGCTTTCACCTGTGCATATTTTATATAAGAAGAAAATAATAATAAAAACATTTGAAAACAATGTTTTCTTGATTTAAAACCCAGAACAGAATGCAGCTGGTGAGACAGACAGAACGAGAGGACAAAATGATATGGGTATGGAGAACAGGTGAAAAGCAAACAGACAAGCAGATGGAGTCACAATCAAAGAGTCATGTAGACAAATAGAGACACATCAGCTGCACAGACAGTCGTGCCGACAGCATTCTGTGGCATAAGAGCGGAGAGACAGATAGAGGAGGTGAACTGCTGCCTGTTTCCAGACTAAAGCGGTTGAGACACAGACTGAATGCTGCAGTTTCCTAACAAAAAACCACAGCAGCGTAGCGCCGAGCCGAAACTGGGACGAGACACATCAAAAGAGCATTCTGAAGGCCCCCAAATACTTTAAATATCTCTATAAACACCACACAAGAAAACAACACAGCTTCACTCCCGTCTCAACGGGCACCAGATTCATAAACTAATTCTTCTCTGCGAGCATTAGACCAAACTGACAGCTTATCAGAGCATATGAAGCACAAACGAAGACGATTAATGGAAATGTGCTGGTGAGGATTTTTAAAGGTATAGAACCCTTATTTGCTGAGTACCACAGTGTATACTTGATGGGTAGCTTATAATTGAGGTGTTTAAAGATGATTAAAAACTACATCAGTTTGCTGTAATGAATGTGACATGTTGCAAGAGAAATGTTTCTGTGAGTAATAATGATCATAATAAAGTAATGAGAAAACTGAACTCTCCATTAAGGAGGAAATCAAAATGCTAAGCTATAGCTGCACTCACGTCATGTTGGAATTACCATAATTATGAGTTTGTGGCTGTAAGGTTTTCACGTCTTAGTTGGATGCGTAATTGCAAGTTAGAAACATTGAATTTTATGACAGCTCCGATGTTAGGGACATATATACAGTGCTAAATCAATTAATAATTATTTATGCTTTTTTTTTTTAAATTGGATTTCTTAATTATTGAATTATTAAATAATAATTGCCCTAAATAATTTAGCAGTAAATCAACAGTTTGTTAGAAGAAATCATTTCATAAAAAAAGTATACAATTTTTTACTTCGCTTCAGTATAATACATTGAGTAATTTTAAAATAACTATTATTATTATTATTATTATTATTATTAAAACGTCATTGAATCAAAACTATTTGTTTTTACATTGCTTAATAGTATAATACAAACAGTAGTTAATATTTAATAATAATAATACAATTATTATTATTAAATTATTGCATCAAATAATTAAATTGGTAGTTAATAATAACAATAATAATAATAAATTCATTAAATAAAAATAATTCATACAAAATTTACATGGCTTCAATATTATAAATTTAGTAGTTCAAAAACACAACTATTATTATTATTATTATTATTATAAAATTTGTATTGTTAAAAATATTGAATCAAAACAATTGCTTAGTAGTATAATACAATCAGTAGTTAATAATAATAATACATTTACATTACTACATAAATTTAGCAATTTGATAACCACAACAACTACTATATTCATCATCATCATCATCATCATCATATTTTAAAGAAAAATAGTTTTTTTTGACTTGATAACTTGTCCTCCGGTATTGATGGTGGTAAGTGCAACTTTAATTTATCGTTCCTCGCTAACAGAATTTAAGCAATTTCAAGTTCATTTAGATTCAGATGAGACTAAAGTGATTATATCTGAGTAGATGATTTGTTTACTTTATAAATTTGCCAGTCCATTGCTAGCTGCAGTATAAAAATTTACATATGGTTTATTTCCTTTTTTTTTTAAAGATTTTATTTTTAGCATTTACACATTTGTTATGATAGGACAGATCTGAACAATAGAGGGGGGGGGGGGATTGGGAAAGGTCCTTGTCCACAAGACTATCGGTTGTGACACATATGGTTTATTTCTGTTTGAAATTTCCCATCATTTTACTAGGACTTATTCATAATAAAACTATGTTTAACCCCTAGCAAAGCTAGCACAAAACAGTTGGCTAGCCACCTACATAATGATATCTTATTCTGTGTTATGATCATCGTCATAGCAACAAATCAATTCCGAATCCAAGGACGTAAACATCTCTGACTAAACTCTATGAGTTGTCAACTCGTAATTATGGTAATTTAATAAATTGTTGTGAATGCAGCTTAGATGGCAAAGGCTACAATATTCCACATGGTCTAGATGTAACCTTCAGGTAACTGAAATGTTAGCAAAGACATCTGTGCTATGTGAAACTTTCAAAGGGTGCTTTCCTATTATCAAACTCACAGAAACAACATTTAGTGTGGAAAAAGCCTATTTTTCAGAAACTATTTCTATTACTGCACAGTTTGCACATGAATTAATATTTTGTGCATTAGTGGCAAAAGTGGGGCGTCCGTTCTCTTTAACGCATGACAGATTCTATTGTCTTGGAAAGACAGTGAGACACTGTGCCATTTAGAAGAAAAGCACAGTACTCTATTGTTTGATTAATCATGTTTGCGTGGTGAGCGATGCATTCTTACTCAGCCCTCAGAGACCGGCAGCCATTTCACACATCGGTTCAATATCAACTCAAGCACTTCTGATCCAATTTTATCATGTGCTGTTTGATATGACTCTGCTAAAAGGGGAAAGAAAGGCGATAGCCACAGGTGATTAAAGTATTTGACTCAGACTAACATCATAATTTGTCGGCAGACAAACACACGTTAACACTTTCAGTTCCTTTTTAGGAAAAAGACCAAATAGTAGGGCTTTTTTTGTTATCAGGTTCGCCAATTTGTGTGAATGCATAGTGAAAGTGTATGCATCAAGGCTCATTACTTGTCTCACTAACACAAAAAACAACACATTCTGTATATCTCAAACTGCATAAAAATACCAAACTGAAAAAAAGAAATTGTGGAAATTCTGCCTGCTCATGCAAAACTGCATAAACCTAAGGGATTTTTCCACCTGTTTTATCATCAGTTAAAATGAAAACTCTAAGTCTGATTGCTGATTTGCTAAGTCCCTTTAAATTAAACAAAATAATTATAAAATAATAATTACAAATAATGAAGAAAAATTAGGGAAAAAATTTAAATTAAAATAGAAACATGAATGAATGAATGAATGAATGAATGAATGAATGAATGAATTCTTTCATTCATTCATTCATTCATTCATTCATTCAATTGTATGAAAACTGAAGGCTAATTATTATTATTATTATTAATATTAATATTAATAAATACTATAATAATACTAATAGTATATAAATAACAATAGAATATTTGGAAATGCCACTGGCCAGCTATTTCCAGTCATGCAAGTACAGGTCCATTTAAATAACATACATCAAATCAAAAGTAAAACCTCAAATCTACTAAATTTGCTGTAGAAAGCACTACTAAATATCAATTATTTGTTTTTAGATACCTAAATGTCTAATATAAAATATAATGTCAGAAAATGATAAAAGATGCCATCCATGCACTTAAAAACTGCATATGGTGTATATTCAATACACCATATTTAGTATTGAATGTGGTAACCAAATAACACACAAATGCTGCCTATTGGCACATTTATGTAATGATGGAAAAACAGAATGAAATACAAATGTCAGAAAACTATAAAAGCCATCATCCATGTGCTTGAAAAATACATATGGTGTATATATTTAGGATTACATATGGAACCCAAATGCTGCCGAGGCAAATTTGTGTAATGATGGAAAAATAGCATGAAATCTCTAGGGCTGTGTGTGTGTGTGTGTGTGTTCTTTGTGTTTGTGCTGTGATGAGTGTGTTGTAGCCCAGATGGCCCTACACAACAGTTTCCGCTGTCAGTCTCATGATGAATCCACTAGATAGCGTGAAAACCAGAAGACATGAGACATTCAGAGCCAAAACGCAGGACCGATCTATTAGGTTTCACGTTCCCGTCAAGTCACAGATTTCCGAAGAACTCGTGGAGCGAGGAGAATTCATGATGTTCATATTCTACCGTAATTACCCCAGGGTTTTCAGAGGGAACAGTGCTTATGTGCCAAACAAGCACAATTATTTTTAGCTTCCTTAACTGCCTGATAAATTTGGATTCTTCTTTCTACATTTCCACACCGTCATCCGTCTGTCCGTTCCGTTCTCCACTCTGATCCTCCACTGGTTTTCTCTGGCAGTAGGAATGGGAGATCATTGCAGAGACAGAGCAGGATCTATAAATAGAGGATCAGCCAATGGCAGAGTGGAAGCGCCTCCTGTATGCTGGTGGGTGACTACTGGAGTGTGTCAGCGCCACTTTCTCTTTCCTTCTATCATTCCATCCCCCTTCCCCACCCTGCTATTTCTCTGTCCGTATATCCCTGGTTCCTGCATCCCACTCAGTGTTGTTGCCATCATGTCAAGCCTCTCTCTCTCTCTCTCTCTCTTTCTCCAGGTGTCTGTTGCATAGTGATCAGATGGCCGCTCTTTTTCCTCTTCACCAGCTGTTCTTGCTTCTTGTCTCATGTTCTCTCTGCTTTGTTCTCTGAGAGACATTTAGAGTTCAGCTTTAAACTGATATCTTTACACTTAACACCAGGAAAAAACCATCACTACTGGAGTACTCTGACAAATACAAAATAGAGTAACAACTCAACTCAACATTAACTACACAGGCAGCTTCCTTCTAAGCAGCGTCCTAACTGAAATGACGCCTCGTAAGTCAACAATTTGTAACGCTCTCTATATACAGTAGGCAGTTACTCACTGGATCATAAAAACATGCAGAGCAACATCAACTCACAATTGAGTTAACATATGTTACTCATCTAACAAAGTGACCACAAATATTGGGTAAAACAGACAATATCTTGTCTAATATACAGATATTTTCTGACTTTTTAGGAGTTTAGGGAAAACAATGACATTATTATATTCTCAAAATATAATAAAAATTACTTAAAGGGATAGTTCACCCAAAAATTCTGTAACATGGACCATTTTAATAATGTCCTTACTACCTTTTTGGGCCTTGAACATGGTAGTTACATTGCTGTCTATGTAGGGTCTCGGATTTCATCAAAAATATCTTAATTTGTGTGCATGCCAAAGATAAACGAAGGTCTTACAGGTTTGGAGTTTGGAATTATCATTTTTGGGTGAACTATCCTTTTAATGATAGAATATAAGTATATTTTTCATGGAAAAGTGGTTTAAAAACTGCAATACATCAGTGGGTCAGTAGGACTTTGTGCAAGAAAGAATTGATAGTTTTATTCAGCAAGGATCCATTAAATTAATCAAGTGAGAGTAAATACATTTATAAGATGATTTGAAATAAATGAAAAAAATATATATATAAAATATATATTATATATATATAAAAATCCTAGTTTCAACAAAAATATTAAGCAGCACAGCTGTTTTCAATATTGATGATAATAAACATTTTTGAGCAGCAAATCGGCATATTAGAATGATTTCTGAAGGATCATGTGACACTGAAGACTGGAGTAATGATGCTGAAAATTCAGCTTTGCATCACAGGAATAGATTACATTTAAAAAAAAATATTAAAACAGAAAGCAGATTTTATTGGGTGAGCATTAGAGATCTTTTCAATTTAATGCTCTTTTATCTGATTACAATATTACCCACATTTTTGTCCAGTTTCACACTTTGGATGTAGGCTGCCGTGACATATTGATGACATTTGGGTGACCAGATATAATTACTAGATAAATGCACAATTAAACCAGGTGTTATTTAATGATTCCTGTGATAATTCACTAAATCTGCTTGCTTTTGTCTACATGATTTCCAGTGGCAGAACAACATCTAGTAGGAAAGCTTGAAACTGTTAGTCTTAGTGAAGTGTCAATTCCACATCACACAGCATGCACCTTATTTCTAACAACTTCTTCCATGTTCCCTTCGGAAAATCCAGTGAATTGCTTCTACTGGTATATCGCTCACCCCTACTCGACATTTAATAGCTTGTCATATCACAACGTCTCCCGTTTCACTAATAAATTTATGCTTGGCTCCTGCTTGATGCTTAAAAGCTCTTATTTAAACAAATTTGTTCAATTCAAAATCTGGGCTCAACCATTATTGCAGTATTTCTATTTTGCAGAGATCTCTAGTAAACCATATGCTCATAAAACATCTGCTCTTACCGCACTTGAACCCTGAAATTACACGCCAGAAGACATATTTCCCATCATTTTGTCACATGTAGCTGGAACTGACAGCAGAGCTGTTAAAAACGCTGAGTTAGTGCTGTATGCTATGTGCTGCAGAATCAGTATAAATCAAGACCGTCCCTGAGCCGCTTTGTAGTGTCCACCGTCCTACAGGAGCACAATTAATTCAATCCTGTCTTTATAAAGCACAGCAGGGCTCTAAAACTCCCCCAATTGAATTTCTAAAGATGAACCCTTTTGTGAAAAATGTGGCGTTTTGCTAGACAAATTATATATCTGTATATCCAAGATCATCAGTTTCAGCTGCTGAATGACTACACTGCCATGGATGTTATTGTTATTTATCATTTAACAGAAGCTTTTTAAAAAACAAAAACTTTTTTCCACACAATGGTCATTCATTAAATGCCATGTTTTACATACCTGCACTTTATTTTATTCTCTCAAGCCCACTTAGCAGTTGTCACTTGCCACCTGCCACACTTTCTCTGAACTACACAACTTTTTATATATATATATCTATATATAGTGAAAAGAATTGTAAGTTTAAAACAGGAATAAATTAAACTTCAAATACAAAAGTTACTTTAAATTGTAATAATATTTCACAATATTACTGTTTTTACTTTATTTTAATAGGCTATTTAAATGGTAGTGTATGTTAGCCATCATGCTAAATTAGATGGCATAAATTAAGACCATCTTTTCAATCTCACACTCTTCCCTCGAAAGATATGCCAGCCAACCCTAACATGCAAAATTACTGACAGAGGGGCATCTTTATGACTGGCTAATGCACACAAGCTGCATTCAGATTGTCTGCTGTGTAAAGAGCCCAGAGCTGTCATGGAAACAAATGTGTGATTTCAGGACATCTATTTCAGTGCAATCTGTCAGGTAGGTAGTAGAGGCATTGTAATGAGTGGTATTCCTAAAATAAATGCTTAGGGTAACTCTTAACAGGTTTTTGCTTCTTTACCTTTAAAGGGACAGTTCACCTGAAAATGAAAATTCTCTCATTATTTATTCACCCTCATGTGGGTCCAAACATATTTCTTCATATCCAGCTCCAAAATGATAAATTCCCAATAAAAGTATTATAGTAGTATATATTCCAAGACTTCTAAAGTTATACAATAGATTTGTGTGAGGAACACACCAAAAGTCATTGTTCAATAGAATGTTTTCTCTCTTCTGTTGTTCTCAAATCAAATATGGCACCACTGATATCAATGACATTTTCTCTCGGGATGCACGAGAACTAATAGTGTTTACTGTTGTAGGTCACAAATGGTCCCATTTTTCTAGTCAATAATGACTTAAAGGGATAGTTCACCCAAAAGTGAAAATTTGATGTTTATCTGCTTACCCCCAGGGCATCCAAGATGTAGGTGACTTTGTTTCTTCAGTAGAACACAAACAAAGATTTTTAGCTCAAACCGTTGCAGTCTGTTAGTCATATAATGTCAGTCAATGGGACCCACGGCTTTGAGAGTCAAAAAAACATACACAGACACCTATCTCTCAAATGGACCACTCCTAATTGAGAATGTAGTGTCAATGGTCCATTTGAGATATAGGTGGTGGTAATGCACTTATAAGTCTGCGATCTGCCGTAAAGCAAGAAGAAGACGACGCGTCACGCGCTGGCTGTTGTGTGAACACGCTCAGGACAGTTGGACCGTGCGGCGGATCAGAGGTAAAAAATTATATAAATACTGTTCAGTTTCTTGCACAGACTAATCGTTTCGTGTCTAAAAACCTCAATGTATCGTCACGAGCCACATGGTTTAATTTGGTTTTGTCTGTGTATGTTTTTTTTTTCTCTCAAAGCCGTGAGTCCCATTGACTGACATTATATGACTGACAGACTGCAACGGTTTGAGTTAAAAATCTTCGTTTGTGTTCTACTGAAGAAACAAAGTCACCTGCATCTTGAATGCCCTGGGGGTAAGCAGATAAACATCAAATTTTCATTTTTGGGTGAACTATCCCTTTAATTTCTCTTTCAAGATATTATTAAATTTTTGGGTGAACTATCCCTTTAAAATTGTTACATGTAAATGACTTTTGTTGTTTCATTTGTCTACTGATCAATTGTTTGGGGTCAGTTAGATTTTGTGAAAGTTTTTGAAATTAATCTCACCAAAGCTTTGTTTATTTGATCAAAAATACAATAAAACAGCTTATACGTATAAGGTTATAAGTTTAATTATAACACAGCTTTCTGAATCAGTGATTGTCTGTCAAGCCTATTAAAATTGCCCTCGTCTACTAACTAAGGGTCTTCTTTGCATTTCCACCCCTTAATGGCTTTGATGAAGAGCAGGAGAGCAGGGGAGCAGATCCCCAAAAAACAGTTTAGAGCCCCTTCTATGCTGATCCCCAACATCCCCTCCTCTCCATCCCCATGTCCATTGCCTAATTTACACTTGCAGGATTTAACGCACTGCCAGCCATTTGCACCTTTGAGCAACATCCTCAAACACGCTCAAACAATCTCACCCTCACACACTCAGCCATGCGCCCTCTCGCTCTCCCACACATGCATCTCTGAACATTGGCTCTGTCTTTCCGCTGCATCCTACACGCAGAAACACAGAGAAAACACAGGCACACATTCCCATACGACCCAGAGGACTCTCTTCTGAGCAGTTCCAGGTTGTGTGCAGTGTGTGTCCTGGGTACGAGCCAAATGGAGGCCGAGGCCGAGCGTAGGATTCATTACCAAGAGCTTTTTATTTAACACATCTCGCTTTCTCTCCTACTAGAAATCTAACGTTAACAGTAATACTTTATTTGAAAATCACCATTTGGACTGCAATGTTCACTCGCTTTCACTGTTGTTATATCACACTGTTGCTTTCTGATGGTGAATATTTAGACTCAAACAGGAATAGCTCCCTCAAGGGACTTATGACATGATTTAAGTCAAGTTGGTATACACACACACACACACACATTACTGTTATGTTTTTCGGGGGGGGGCTCAATTCAACAAGGTTGCATTTATTTAATCAAACATTCTGTAAAAATTAATGCTGCATGATTTGGGGGAAGAAATAGAAACATTTTTCAGATAAAAATTGCAATTAAAAAGAAAAATCCAGGTTTGTTGTGCTTGTAGGGCTACACAATTTAGCCAAAATCTTGTGATTATATATCAATATTGCTATAAAATAACAATAATTAAATTGCAAAATATTATTACAATTTATAATACCTTTTGTATTTGAATTAGTGCTGTCAAATGATTAATCACAATTAATCGCATCCAAAATAAAAGTTTGTGTCCACATAATATATATTTGTGTGTACTGTATTTATTCATTATAAATATAATAAATGTTAATTTATTATAACATGTTTATTTATTATAATATATAAAATATAATTGGAATATATTTTAAAATCTAATTTATTCCTGCTGATTTGCTGCTTAATAATTTATTGAAAACATTGCTTATTATGACAAACTTCTAAACGGTGCTGTACAGCATACAATGTTGAATGAGCATGCATTGGGCTGCTTACCTCAGTGAGGTGAGGGTTGGGGTTAAATCCACATTGGTTGCACACCATGGAGCGGCACTGTGTGCATGTATTAAAGTTTGGCTGGCCGTCTGTGGTGCCCGTCAGATCTGCGGTCTTGCACACAGGACAGAGCTTGCTGCTGGGCATGGGTGCAATCTGGGGCAAAGAATAAGGTGAGGTGGGAGCGCTGCTTCCGGGCGAGATGGGGTGTCCACCTTTGCTGCTCCCCACGTCCACCTGGAGGTTCTTCCGTGCAGCTTGACCCTGACCGGGTCCCTGAGGCTGCGTCGGCGCTCCGGGGCCAGGTCCTGCGCCCGGTGGACCCCCAGGTTTGGGTCCCATGCTCGGGTCTGTCTGATTAGGTTTGCCTTGAATACTGTGGGAGGAAAAAAAGACATCGGTGTGTGAATTAAAGCAGGGGTGGTGTGGCATATGTTTGAAATCACTGATAGCTGAACACTTTGTTGAATCCATCTGCCCAGGGGATTCACAGGAGGAGATTTAAAGAGCTTTGTGCCACAGCTTCCTGAGTAGTTTGAATGAGAATGGAAAGATAAATCAATGTAGCGGGGCAAATTCTGGGGGTGGAAACAGACAGATTGACGAGGACTTTTAATACTTCTCCAAAAGAATCTGGAAATGTTATCTATGGTGAAAGGGGTTTCCTCTTCAGCTAAGCATATTTAATTGTCTTAAATGGTCATTCTTGAACTTTGACATAGAACAGATGCTGCTTAGTGGCAAAGTGACAAAATTATGGCTATTATAAATAGATTGGATGTTAATTAAAACAAACTGTTGTTATGAATTAATTATCATTAGTGGTTCTTATGAAGGTAACCATTGCTACTATCACTCTTACTTATGGTTAGAGACTTTCAAAGCCACTAACCCTTAATTATAACAATAAAAACCATTATTCACTGAGTATTTATTATTATTATTATTATTATTATTATTACATAATAATTTGTATAATAATAATATATTATTATTATAATACAAAATTGGTAAAATATAACAATAATAATAATAAAGCATGTTATGTTTTAGTTATTGTTATTAATATAATAAAATACAGTTTCGTATATTAGATTGTTAGAATGATAATAAAACATTGTTTATACAGTATTTTTATTAATACAATACAGTTTTGTATATTATTCAAACATGTTATGTGTTTACAGTAGATGTTTATTAATATAAAACAATTTTGTATAGTAGATCGTTATAATAATAATAATAAAACATTATTAGTAGTAGTATTTACTATTATTATTATTATTACAATAACATAATAATTTGTATAATAATATATTGTTATTATAATAAAAACTTGTAAAATATAATAATAATAATAATAATAAAGCATGTCATGTTTTACAGTGTATTGTTATTAATACAATAACGTTTTATATTAGATTGTTATAATAATAATAATAATAATTTACAGTTTTTTAACAGTTTTGTACAGTAGATTATCTATTTTTGAATTGGGCACTTGAACATTAAAATAATCAGTATCAGAATCAGTTATAAAAACAATATCTGACAAATCTTTTAAAATATCAGATAACAGACTGAAACAAAAAGTTCTGTGTTCATAAGGAAAAGTTTTGGCATGATTCGGAAAAAGCAAAATAGTTGTATGACCGGATGCAGAAGTTGACCATGAAGGAGATCTCACAGGTGACTGAATACTTCATTCAAAAAAAAAAAAAAAATCCTTTCAAAGGAAGCATTTTAATGGAACTGCCATTTACTGCAACACAAACAAGCTTTCCTCCACAATAATCTCAGAAATCTGCCGCTGACAGTTTATCACATCATCGTCGTACTACATCATGCTGAAAGTCTGTTTGTGAGCACTTTTCTTTTGAAGCCAGCACACATAAGAGCTGTGACTATATTTAAGCATTTAATCAATGTGCTCTAATGAGCTATTTATTGTTGTTTCACTCAAAAGAACTGTCAATGGCGCATTTCAAACCATGATCAGTAAACATTATGCAATCCCAGAGCTGACATGACTGAATCTCATCCAAATGCCTTTATAAAACAATATAATTACCCAAGCAAGAGATGCTCAATGTGTGTCCTGTAAGATGAAATGCTTTAATATAAACTAGTATGTTGTTTTACTTGGCAATGCGTTTAGTTTGAGCTTACTAAACAATACTGACATTTTCACTGTCACTTTTACAAGAATATTTGATAAAACCCTAGTAGTGCCCAAAACTGATGTTGTGCCATATTATTAAAAAGAATGTTCTTATGTTTAGTTAAAGGTATAGTTCACCCAAAAATTCAAATTCTGTTATTAATTAATCACCCTCATGTCGTTCCAAATCCGAACACAAATTAAGATATTTTTGATGAAATCCGAGAGCTTTCCGACCCTGCATAGACAGCAATGCAACTACCATGTTCAAGGCTCAGAAAGGTAGTAAGGACATCATTAAAATAGACCATGTGACATCAGTGGTTCAACTTTAAATTTATAAAGCAACGACAATATTTTTGTGCAAAAAGAAATAAAAAAGAAATGACTTTATTCAACAATTTCTTCTCTTCCGTGTCGGTCTTTGACGTGTGTTTTTACAAGAGTACCACGAATACATTGTTGAATAAAGTCATTATTTTGTTTTCTCTGCGCACAAAAAAGTATTCTCGTAGCTTCATAAATTTAAGGTTGAACCACTGTCACATGGTGTCACGGTTCTATTTAGTTAGTTTCATTATCTTGGACTTTTAGTTTGTTCTCTGTAGTTTCCTGTCTTCCTTTGTTCAGTTTTCCTGCCACTTTTTAGTTGTTACTGCCCTTATTTGCCTCGTATTTAAGTTGCTGCTGTTTGAGCTTTCAGTGGTCTGGTATTGTCTGTGTTATACACAGCTCTCTCGCAGTTTGGCTATCTTAATTTAATAAATATTTATTTAATAAACCTCGTTTAATTTTCATCATCGTCTTCATCCTTGGACTAATCGTGACACATGGACTATTTTAACAATGTCCTTACAACCTTTCTGGGCCTTGAACGTGTCAGTTGTGTTGCTGTCTATGCAGGGTCAGAAAGCTCAAAAATATCTTAATTTGTGTTCTGAAGATGAACGAAGGTCTTACGGGTTTGGAACGACATGAGGGAGAGTAATTAATGACAGAATTTAAATTTTGGGGTTAAATAGTTAACTACACTACAAGCTACAAATTTCAAATAGTAGGTATCTACATTGAATTTATATTTTAGACATGTTTAATATAACATTTATATATTTTTTATTTATTTTCATCAGAATGATGAATGAATAAACAAATATTTAATTAACAGCATTAAACTTGGATAAAAAGATATAAAATTTAAATAAATAAAACTCAAATTCAAGACTTTAATCACTAAATCATTTATTTTTCACTGAAAAACCACTAAATCGACAGAGGAACATTCTAGCAGTGCATGTATACTGCATCATCTCGTTCAGCTGCAAGTGTTTCTTTAAAACAAAACCAGCACACACAATGAACATCAATTACATTTTACGGATCCCATGTTTGTTTCCTTTTTGCTTTCTCACATATTTTGTCCTTTTCAATTAAGCCTCAGTGCTGAATTTACAGCTGCCTGCTTTCTAACTTTCGCTTAAGCTTCTGTCAAACCCTTTCTTGGCCTCGTTTTCTCTTTTTTTTAAGTCCCCAAGTTGCCTATAAAGGCATGAGGGGGTTTGTGCAGACTTTGTTACTCTGAGGTCGTTTATCACATGTCAACAGCAGTAATGATTTTCTCTTCTTCTTTCTTCCACGGGCTGGCGCTGGGATTAGTGAGCAATTAGAACGGACTCTAAGCTTTCTCTATGGTCATAACAAAGCCTCCAGAGAGCCAACAAACACAAGTGCACGGGTACACACAGAGAGCCTCAAATGCACACGCAAGACACTTCAAAAGCTTACACTTCCTCTGTCAGATTCTGAGGAGAAAGGGAAAAAAGTGTGTGAGAACTAAAATAGCAGGTTTCACAGTAACAGGGAGTCAGGCTGAGACTTGCTTGTGTGTGTGTGTGTGTGAGTGTGTGTAGAGCTGCACTTGGCTCGTTCTGTTGTCTGTCCAGGAATATTTCCAGCACCTGGTCCCTCATTATATGCAGCCCTAAAACTGCAAGTGAAACTTCAGTGCCAGAAAAGCAGGCCGCCTTTCTTGTGCCGCTTCATCTAAAGCCATTACCAAGGTCTGAATCAACTGAGATGCGCCAAAGCGGGAGAAAAGTTCATTATTTCAGTGTCAGCTTTGTATTCTGCAAAGAAATTTAATCTCAGTCCAACTACGGCTCCGAAGTTCCTTCCCAACATTCAATTTACACACTATATTGACTTTGCAACAGTTCAGTTCAGGTGAAAGGCTTACAGGTAGGCCTACTATCTATTGGCACAATATAATCTTTCAGCATATTTAAAGGTGAAGGGCATCATTTTTCTCTGTTAAAAGGCTTACTCTTACCTCAGGTCAATATGTAGTGAAATATAAGTAGGCCAAACGGAACACATCAGATTACGGAAGTAAAATGGGCTTATATTGAATTTACTCCACACTTATATTTCCCACTAGAGTCACTCAGTGCTAACTGCTAACAACTGACTAGCTTTGTTTCAGTCACTACAGATGAGCCATTTAAATTGTAGAAAGCATCATTAAGAGTTTGTCTAAATAAAGAATTGAATGGCTTTAGAATGTCTTAATAAACAAAAATTGTTTCTTTGAACTATTTGGCTCAATTATATTGTCCAGAGGTTGTGCTCAGCTATTGCCTTTGTCTCAGATGTTTCTACCAAAAGTCTTTGGAAGACAAACACAAAAACTGTTGGCCTGCAGGAAGTCTGCAGAGCTATAAAAACAACTGCAAAGTTTGGGTTATTTGTTCTAAGAAGGATTTAATAAGAAATAATAAAGAGTTGATGTTGAGATTTCTGAAAAATAAAATAAAAACAGTGGTTTCTACCAAAATTCTTTGTGAGAAATAAACAAAAGTAAATGGGACAACTGTTGGCATGCAAGACTAAAAAGCTAATCTTGCGTTTTTTGTTCCAGGAAGAATTTAATAAGAAATATTTGAGTTCACATATAGATTCCTGAAAACAAAACAAAAGCAATACAAGGGTTTCCACCAAATTTTTTAGGAGACATAAACAGAAGTAAATTATGTTTACTGTGGCCATGCAAAAATATTAAGAAGCTGCTAATTCTAATTTTGTTCTAACTGAATAAGAAATATTTGAGTTCAAATTGAGGTTTCTGAAAATAATAAAATAAATAAGATAAAACAAAATAATTAATTTGTTAATCTCACTGTTGTTCAAGAAGAATCACTGAGATAGTAGTTTTAAATAACATACAACGTATACACATGCTTTAGGATATATTCTCTGTGGTAGAAATAAACACACTGATATACTTCAAATAATTTTCATCACACGGTTGATCGTTTTCTGCTGAGGGCATTTCATTATCGCTATATATTTATTCAAATAAGAAAAATGATGCATCCTCTACACTCTGAGGTATTGCTAATATCAGTATGCATTGAGTTTATCTTAACTGAAATCCTGAGGCCTAGTCTGAACAGAGAAAGCTATACAATACCACAATAGTTCATTCAATAAAAAGTTGACAGTGAACCAAACAGCTAGAGGCTAAATGCACTTAATGCTAAACCAAGCTAACTGTAATGTCCATAGTCAAAAGTCAGATTCAGGACAGCTACACAACTACATAACCTTCTAAATAATATTTCAAAAATATTACTGCCTTTACTGTATTTCTGATCAAATAGACTTCTCTTACAGACCCCATAGCACACTAAACAAACAGGGATACAGTCTATAACACTGTTTGCTAACACACCCTTGAGACATGTCTATCACTAATAGTTTACAAATATAAATTTTGGCCATGGTTACTGACAGAGCGTCTCGATACACCATAACTTGTGCTTAATCAAAGAGTTATCGTGTCTGCTATGATTGATTGTCTCATTAACTGAACCATGTACTCCTTATAATTATCTAGTGCTCAGGTAATTATTCCTGAATGCAGAAAACATAATGGAGCACTGATTAGCAATTTCTACTCTGTGTCTCGATGCAGGTAATCATTGTATGCCAAGAACGGCTATAGAGAAAGTGTTTTCTATATTAATTTATTTTAAAATTTAATTTATTCTGTGATGCAAAGCTCATTTTTGTCACATGAAGCTGTCTTATATTTCTTTCATTATTCATTTATTTATTATCATCAGATCTATATGCAGTATGACAATATTTTAATCCTAGCGCTCTAAATACAATGCTAAATTGGGCACAATCGCATGTACAAAGGGCTTAAAGTGTTTCCCAGACAGAAGTGAGCATTTACTGTGATGCTGCACTCCGTAAAGGGGCTAACAGCAGCCTTAGACAGCCATGTCTGCTGGATCAGATTAATTTGGATCTGTAGTGCTGAGCAGTCCCCTTCACTCCTCTCTCTACTGCACAGAGCCTGTGTTAACACCTCTGATGAGTCACAGAGTGACAGAAGGAGAGTACAAAACCAGTGGGAGTCAGCGCCACATGAGAAGAACAGGCATGGGTGAAGACTGACAAACTGAATTCATGTCTCCTCTCGCTCTAGATACAGTCCTGTGAGGAATACTGCACTTTATACTATATCTATATACTTCTTTGTGGAGTGAGTCCTATACTGCATGGTGTTAAAAGAATGCAAGCGTTCAAGTTAAGCTCAAATTGGAATCATCTGTGGCATAATGTTGATAACCATACAATTCATTTCCATTTGTCCCTTCTTTTCTTATAAGGGGTCATCGGATGCCCATTTTCCACAAGTTGATATGATTCTTTATGGTCTTAATGAAAAGTCTATAACATACTTTGGTTAAAATTTCTCAATGGTAGTGTAAAAAGCACCTTTTTTACCCTGTCAAAATCAGCTCTGTTTTCAGCAAGCTGTTTTTTAGTCCATGTTGCTTTAAATGCTAATGAGCTCTGCTGACCCCACCCCTCTCTTCCGTGGGGTGACGAGCAGACTGTAAACTTCAGCCGCGAAACTTGCTAACTAGCACATTATTAGAAAAGGTGATTTGAAAAGATTCATAAAAACCCCTTATACTCACTTCTTCTGTAGATGAAGCTGGATCACGAATGATTCACGTGGACATAAACACATTTAGGCAGATCGGGATCGGCACATTCCCTTCAAAACGAAAGTAACCTTAATCCTCTGCGTCTTCAGCGGCTCAGATGTCGGGAGTAAATGTCGACTGCTATATTCACATAACTCAACAACATGAACCCAAACAGCCCTAAATGACTATAAAATTGATGATTTCAACATTTTATATATGTGTGTATGTGTAACCAACATTATGCCACCCGTAGTAACAAAGTAATATTCAAAATACATTTATTTCATAGTAAGTATAGTAATCTATTAACATATATACTGACATGTAGCTTACTGACATAAAAATTTTAATTATAAAAATTATAATTAAACTCAATTACTACTTGTGTACAATACACATTTCTTAATATTAAGCCTAAAATGTGTTTTAATGTCATTATTGATGAGGATTGTATGATCTTTGGATAATATTGGTCTTTAAATGATAGATATTTAAGGTGTATCTGAAGTATACTTGCAATAGTTCTACTTTAGCACAAATCAAATATACTTCAGTATATCTTTAGTTGGACTTCAGCACTACTTCCACATAATTAAAGTGCATTTAGTACAAAATTAGTTGTTCCAATTTAGCAGAATTAATAGAATAACAGAATACCAGTTCAGTGTATTTGTAGTATACTTAGCATGAAATAAATGTGTTTTAAATGCATTTTAATTAGTGCTGTCAAATGATTAATCGCGATTAATCGCATCCAAAATAAAAGTTTTTACTTACATAATATATGTGTGTATACTGTGTATATTTATATATAAATACATGCACAAAGTATATATTCTGAAAATATTTCCATGTATTTCCATGTATACATTTATATTAATATAACTCATATATATATATAAATATTTTAAATGTATAAACATAACATATTTTTCCTAAATATATACATGCATGTGTGTGTATTTATATATAGGCCTACATAATAACTATACACAGTGCACACACATATTATGTAAACAAAAACGATTATTTTGGATGCGATTAATCGCGATTAATCGTTTGACAGCACAAATTTAAATTATGTATTTTTCACTAGGGACAACAGCTGTCAACTGAGATTAACTTGTAATGAATCAGGAATACTCCTGATCTGCTATATAGTGTACTATACTCTAGAATTGAGCACTATGTTTTAGTGTGGAGTCCTGTATGCCTATACTAGTGTTGTCACGGTACCAAAATGTCAGTATTTGGTACCGATATCAGTGAAAACCCACGGTTCTCGGTACCAATTTCAGTACCACAAGCTAATTAAAAAAACACACTATTTTTAATAATAAAGTCAAACAAAAATAAAATGTATGAAAATTGTGTTTCAAGTTTTTCCGCAAGTAATAAAAGTATGAAAAACAGTAAACAAGTTTCACCCAAATTTGATTTGTCTTTTAATTAATTAAATTTAAACACATTTTATTTTTTGGGTAAATAAAGGGGATTTACTATTCAAATTAAAATATGGAAGAAATATTGTGTGATTTCTTTAAAAATAAATATTTATTAATTTTTTTTCAACAGTAGTAATAGTATCACATACATTCTACTAAATAATAGTAATATATTTCTGGCACAATGTCTTTAAGATAAACGTTTATTTTGACGGGTTGCCGTGAATACCTTTAAATTTCTGTGTGTAGCTATATGATATGATGCTGGTTTTACTCAATGAAACAGTAAAATGCTCGTGAAGTGACTCTTAGAGCAGTTCTGTAGATGTTGTTTATGTATTTATGTCCTCATTGAGACGGCAGATGCTGAAATCACTGCGAGCGTCACGCGCGCTTCAGTGTGTGTATTAAAAAAAAATTAAATAAATAAACCGCGCGGGATTCATATTTGAACTGACTTTTGCGGCTTAATATTTACAGATACTAGTCTGTCGCGATTTGATTTAAGTGTAATGGCCTACTTTTCATGAATTCATCCAAACTTTGACAAATTCCGTGACATTTCGTGCTAAACTGTCAATTCCGTTTTTATAACTGGATTCCGAGATTCCGTCCGCGTTTTCTGCATAGCGGAAATCATAGGGCCGTACGCGTCAAGAACCGGGTTGACCGGGTACTCGGTACCACCGGTACTTAAAAAAACCTGGTACCGTGACATTTTCATTTTTTTAGTACCGACTTGGTACCGAAGTACCAGGTCTTTTGACAACACTAGCCTATACTGTACTTTACTGTGATACAGACCACTATTACCACTATAGAGACTTGCAATGAAGACGTTGTGCTGGAACAGTAAGGTCTGAAGGCCAGGGGAACAATGAACAACTAAAGATTAAGTGTCATATGATGAAAGAGGTCTAAAATGGGAAGATTTGGCGTTAACCTTTTTAAAATTGGCCTTTCGACTTGTGGGCCAGGGTGCATGGCTATATTCTATCTGTGTTTCCTTCCAAGCCTTAATAAATGAAACGGTTTAAAGACACTGAGCGGGAGTGTAAAGAGAACGCTAAAAGAATGCCACAGGCTCATGGAGAACATTTATTAGATTTCTGTGTCATTACAATTCAGAGCCCTTTTATGAGGGTGATGTTTGGCGGCTAAGACAGCGACGTTCCTATTCCATCTGCTGGGAAATAAAGTGCCGGATAGTGTTCTGTCTCTCCATCCATCTCCCTCATCCCTCCTGTCTTTCTCTTCATCCATGTTTCACTAATAGCACAAACAACACCTACACACTCCCTTGGAAAGTCCATACAAACACACTAATAGCTTCTGGTTCCTCATTTTGGCCGTCAGTCAAAAGAACACATTCTGAGTTTGTGCCATGAAAATTCTCAAACATGTCGATTCTGAAACTTCTTTCAGGCTGTCGCTTTCACATGCTTCCCCATGTGATTGGATTCGGGAAACTACATAATTCAATTTAACATTCTTATTTTAAAGCTTGAATACAATAATAAGAAAACTCAAGACCGCTTATAGGTGCTGGGAAAGCATTAAAACTGTAGATCTTTGAAACTTCAAGTTACTCAATTGAAAACTAGTTCAGACAGTCAAACTATTCTTTAGAAAAAGTAGATAAAGGGTTAGTTCACCCCAAAATGAAAATTAGCCCATGTTTTACTCACCCTCAAGGCATCCTAGGTGTGTAAGACTTTCTTCTTTCAGACAAATCCATTCGGAGTTATGTTAAAGATTAACCTTGCTCTTCCAGGCGTTAGAATGGCAGTAGGCAGGTGTTTTTTTCAACAGTCCAAATATAGTCAAATAAAGCACGCACATCCGTGATAAAATGTGCCTCACAGAGCTCCGGGGGGTGAATAAAGGCCTCCTGTAGCGAATCGATGTGTTTTTGTAGGAAGAATATCAGTATTTAAAACATTATAAACATTTTTTCTCTCATTTCCGCCATCTGTCATATGCGGAAGCAGTTCGGGCGGATGACGTAGGACGTATGCGTCGCATGCGCGCACCTCTTGAGATATGCTAGTCTCGCGAGTTTGTTTACAGGAGCAAAGGAAGCAAAGTTTCCTTACTTTAGCAAAAAAAAAAAACAGTCTTCTCTTGGCTTATATTGAAATCCTCCAACATTTTTCTTTACAAATCCTCATTTTGTACTTCTAATTCATAATTCTTCCGTCGCACTTCCGTTTTCGTCACTAATCATTGGCGCGTGCGAAATGCATACGTCCTACGCCATCCGCCCGGAATGTCTTCCACCTACAACAGTAAGCGGAAGTGAGAGAAAAGTGTTTATAACATTTTAAATATGGATATTTTTCTTACAAAAATGCATCGATTCACTACTGGAGGCCTTTATTCATCCCCCGGAACCGTGTGATGCACGTTTTATTATGGATGGATGCGCTTTATTTGACGTCTTTTGGACTGTTGAAAAAAACACCCGCCTACTGCCATTCTAACGCTCGCAAGAGCAAGGATCATTTTTAATATAACTATGATTGGATTTGTCTGAAAGAAGAAAGTCATATACACCTAGGATGCCATGAGGGTGAGTAAAACATGGGGTAATTTTAATTTTTAGGTGAACTAACCCTTTAACTTCACTAAAGCTTAAAAAAAAAGTCAATTATATGTAAGGGGGCTATTTCTTTTCACTTATCTAAATTATAATAATTCAGTCAAAAAGAGCAACATTTATCTGGTATACAGTTGCAATAAATATATAAATAACAGCAAACAATTTGTTAATACACTTAAACTGAAAGTAAATATTGCATACTTTACACTAGTTTTTTTTAAAGAAATTAATACTTTTATTAAGCAAGGACACATTAGATTGATCAAAAGTGACAGTAAAGATGTTTATAATGTTGCAAAATATTTCTATTTTAAAGTAATGCTGTTATTTTGAACTTTCCATTCATCAAATAATTTTGAAATATATATATATATCATGGATTACACAAAAATATTAATCAGCACAATTTTTTCAACAAAATTGATAATAAGAAGAAATGTTTATTGAATATTATTTTTTATTATTATTTATTGAATATTAATTATTGAACTGAATAGCAAATCAGCATATCAGAATGACTTTTAAAGGATCATGTGACAATTGAAATGTGAAACAGCAAACATTCAAACAAAGTAAAAGTGAACGGGAGATTAACAAACTTTAATCATACGTTTCTTACAAAAGACTAAACCATAACACATTGATATTTACCATCACAGGAATAAATTGCATCTTAAAATATATTTCAAGATGAATCCAAAGCATAACAGTGCTTAGTTACAGCATTACAGCATTTATTTCGATAGTCCACTTCAGACATTCTACTAACAGTAAGTAACTTTGCAACTACAACTAAAATGTCAACTAGCAGTCATTAGAGTATTAGTAGACTGTCTGCTTAATATCTTCTAACACTTTATTTTGATGGGTCCACAACATACAACATACTGAGTATGATAAACTTTGCAAGTATATGTCAACTTATTCTACTAACCCAAAACCAACCTACTGCGAGTTAGTACACATGTAGTTGCAAATTAATGAGAATTAGTTGACATGTAGTTGACATGTAGTTACAAAATTACTTATAGTTAGTAGAATGTCTAAAGTGGACTATCTAAATAAAGTGTAACCAAAACTATATATATATATATATATATATATATTTTTTTTTTTTTAATGTTGCACAGGGAGTTCCAGGAACACGACTGACTCACTCAAATGAATCATCTTTAGAACCAATTCATTAAACTGAACCATCCAAATTAAATGACTCACTACAATGAAGTCAGAAACCCCAGGCAATTCGAGCAAACATTTGATTGGCAGTTTGTTACTAGAAATGTACATTATTTTACAAAAAAAAAAACTGTGACAGCACTAAAAAAGTTAGTAATGTTACCACTTCTAGTAAGTTACTCCCCAATATTGCTGCTTTCAGTTCACAAAACCAACCGCAATGTTGTGAAATGATTTTAAAGATCTGCTTCAGCAAACATCAAACTTTGACAGCAGTTTTAAGAGATTTTGGAGTGAAAGAAACCCATGAGGATATTAGCACAATGTCTTGTCTCATCTGTAGGCATCTCACACACTTTACCAGTGAATGATGAAGTGCCTTGATATGGTACATAAGACATAACAGCACTCTGTCAAGATTCAACCATTTCCCACACCATGCGTGTGTATGACGGGTGACATTTTACAGAAAAATCTGGACATTTCAGTACATCAATACAAACATGAGACGTACGCAAGAAGAAAAAAAACAAAAGAGTCTCAGAATTGCCCATGAGAAAAACAAATGTTTCCCCTGCCCAGGTTGTAATATCCTCCATGGGTTTGTTTTTCCCTCAAACACTCACGCAAGGCTACGACTGCTACTACACACCCAGTTCATGAGTTTTAATGATGCCGGTCATACACAGACAGACAGCCAGTACGTGCAGCAGTAACATTACTGCTGTACAAATGCATCTGTGCATTTCACGCGTCCAAGCAGATTCAACTTTAGCTCATGAACATACCAATCAGACCATAGAGAAATGCTGACATCAAGAATATAGTCTTACTGTGAGATACCTGACTATAAACAAGCCGACAGCTAGGTCACCCACCTGCAACAAATACATTTCATTTGCATCATTGCATTGTAAATCAATGTTTCAGGTTGGATACACGGTGTTTCTACATTTCAAAACAATTGAGATGCACTTTTGCAAGATGCAAAACAAGCCTAACTTCTAAGACAAGGACGTCTAGCATATTATCTAGTATCACAATGGTTCTCAACCAGTAGGTTGCAAGGAAAAACCACGCTAAAAGCAACAAATATAAAGCAACGAACCGTATAATCATAAATAGGCTTATCAGCTCTTACAATGAAAGATTGTTGTTGATGTGAGAGGTTGTGCATTTAAACAAACTGCAGTATTTGGACACAAATTCATCTGTGACTGTAGAAGCAAGTCAGATTATAATATTATCAGATCTACAAGAATGGTTCAACCAGTGGGCTGCAGGGGAAAACAATGCTTTAAGCAAATAAAATGCAACTAACCGTATAATTGTAATTGTAATAATAATCAGCTTTTAAAACGGAAGAGAAAACATTTTCCTCATGTTTTGTTGTTCACGTCAAGGGTTGTGCATCCAATCGAAATTTACATTATTTTGGCACAAATTTATCTGGTACTGTAGACCCAAGTCAAATTAAAGTATCCAATCATTATTATTTCCCAATTATATTAGATTATCTGTGATTCTCAACCAATTGGTTGCAGGGGGGAAAAAAATGCAACTAACTGTATAATTTTCCATATTTAGGATTGGACATTTAATAGGCTTATCAGCTTTAAAGAGAAAATATTTCCCATATGTTTTGTTGTTGATGTCAAAAGTCGGGCATCCAATCAAAACTTAAGGTCTTTTGGTACAAACTCATCTGTTACTGTAGACAATAAAAATTTACAGTATTAGGACATAAATTCATCTGTTACTGTAGAATCAGATAATATTATCCAATCAGTTCTCAGATTGGGTCTCAACCAATGGGTTGCTGGGGGTAAAAATGCTAAGAGCAAATAATATAATGCAACTAACCATATGCATATTTAGGACTGGAAAACTATCAACTTTTACAACGGAAGAGAAAAGGTTTCCCATATCACGGACATCAAAGGTTGTGCATCCTATCAACATTTACAGCATAATAAATCTATTATACGCAGATTTATATCTATATAAGCAACTTATAGTATAATTGTGCTTTTCAACCAGTGGATTGCAGGAAAAAACAATGCTAAAAAGAATAAACTAAACAAATAGTCATGCATATTTAGAATAGGAAAATAAATAGACTTATCAACTTTTTCAATGAAAGACAAACACTTTCTATATGTTTTGTTGCTGGTGTCAAAGGCTGCGCACAAGATACATGACCAGCCCTCATCCAAAAAGCATGATGAAAACTACACCATGTAAAAGAAAATACAACCCAGACAACAATAAATGTCTGTGCCAACCATAATGTGCTTTGTGCTATGAATTATTGGCTGCCAAGAGCACCAAACTATCGTAATTCAAGAGACTTTTTATACAATAAACAATTTTGTTACTGCTCTGGGTTGCCAGTGCAATGTAAAATCTGTGTGCTGATGCAAAACTGCTGGAGAATCACTGCTACACAATATGAACACAGACAGAGAAGGACAGCTAGTATATTTGCAAACAGCATAAACTGCATCACAAAGTTTGAATTATTCTAAATCTTTCGAGTGCAAGGAAATTCACACATTACATTATTTAAAGAACGTAGAGGGAGATGAGAGAGGGGTGGGGAGGAGTAGAGAGAGAGGTAGTGAAAGATGTTCGCTTGCACGTGTAACAGATGAGTCACATGGATGCTCGTCAAAATTTTATCAATAATTAACGCTATAACATTTTATCATGCTTGCACTCTCGGATCTCTCAAGTGTCTTTTACAGTGATATTTTAGTACCAGTGCATTTTGATATCAGCACTGTTAGGCGTGGCTGCCAAAGCAATGAATTTCACATCATGTGACTGTAGTCAGTGTTATTAAAACATCACACCTAAGCAAACTGAGGTTTATATGACTAAATAAGAGTATGACATGCATCAGATTATATCAGTGCATTCCTCGCTCTGTAACTAACCAAATCAGACACCAGATTCCCATATGCTTTTAATATACCACTAAATATGATAATACATGTGCATTTGGTAATATCAATCCTGCATTCAGATCATCAATATCATATGTCCATTAAAGCTCTGAAACTAACATAGGTAGCTTGGTTCGGGACAGAGCAAGGCTAACAGTGCAGACTGTCTGTAATGAATAGAAAAATATACACTCAATAAGACAACACGCCAAAACAAAATATTTTCATATGGCTGCTTATATACATGCATGCTCATATATAAATAGATCTATGCATCCAGTATGCCAGAGATCAAATAACCCCATAAGTCAGGCATATCTTAGTTGATTCCTGATCTTATGCACATGTAGAGGTTTTTAGCTGACAACTGGCTTAGTAGGTTTAGGTAATGCATACCACTGGGTGTAAAACATCGGGTATGAAGTGCAACTAAATGAAGGCGGTTAAAAACATAAATGATCGATTCTGAATATGGCTAAAAGTGACTAGTTGTTTTAAATGTAAAAGCACAAGATTAGACCCCACAGACTCGTATCGTGCAGCACAAAGCATTGCATTTAATTCACAGAAATATAGACGCTTCAGAAGCGTTTGAAATGACTCGGCATACCTGTTCATCGGCGGGCCGTGTCCGGCGCCCGTTCCCCCGGCAGGCGCTCCGTTGCTCGGCTTGTGGAGCTGTCCGCCGCCCGCTGGTGCTGAAATGGAAGCCGGGGCTCCAGCCGCGGGGACAGCGCCTCCCGGTTGCCCCGGCTGGCCCTCTCCTTCGAGGCTCGCTTCATTCCCCATAGTCCCTCTGAGTGAGACGGAGGAGAAAGACGAGATCTGCTGATGAGCGTCTGATAGGGGTCTATTTAAAAAAAAAAAAAAACTGGGAGAAAACTCAGCGCAGCTCCTCTTCCGCCATCATCACCTACAATCAAGCATCCTGAGCAGAGCGCGCGCGCGTGCGCCCGGCGGAAGGGCTCGACCGAGCACGCGCAGAGCCGGGAACGCGCGGGGGAGCGGCGTGAACGCGCTTGTGTCCTAGATCTACAGAGTCCTGTAGAATCCAGCCTTGGAAAAATGCATCGATTACTGACGGCTTCTAATGATGAAAAAAGTTGCTCTTAATGGCATTTTATTTCTTTTCGTGGATAAGATCCCAACGTTTGGATTTGATCCACTTTTATCCACTCCATTTTTAAAGTGTTATAAGAATAAGCATCTCTACATCGAATGAAGCCAAATACTGAATTATACTAAATTGTAACATTAGTTTTTAATATATGTAAAATAAAATATTAATTACTAAACTTGAAACTTGGAAAGTGTAGATTATTTAATGCAATGTCTTCTCCCAAACATAAATTTATATTTCGTATTGTATATTTATAATAAATAAATATCCATTTAAAAAAAAAAAATTACCCTTTTTGTAGCCCAGGGTCATATATATATATATATATATATATTCGGGAGAAAATATTACATTAAATAATCTATATTTCCCAAGCTCCCAAGTAAAAGACTTAAAAGGCCAGGGCCAGTTGTCACTCAAGCAAATATCTGTGTGATCATACAAACATACATTTATTTATTTATAAATATACAATACAAAATAAAACATTACATTAAATAATCTACATTTCAAAGACTTAAAAGGCCAGGGCTAGTTGTCACACAGGCAAATATCTGAGTAAATAAAATGTTTTAAGTCAAAAGTCAAATTCAGCAATTTAATTGAAATTTAAAAAGCATTGTTCAATTTGACCTGAATGGCACACCCTCCTGGGCTGATGAAGACATTGTCATTGTCGAGGTTGCATCAGTCACCTCTGGACTAGTGCATCAGAAGCACTCATAATATTGTGTGATGTTAAGAAAGCCTTTGAAGCAGAGAAAGTTAAATATTAAAAAATTTTACCCACAGCCATACTGCAAAAAGAAGGAACTGATTCTTTGGTGTGATCCTGTGCAAAACAAGAAGCTTGCTGTGAAAGAAAGAGAACATGCGAGCTCAGTGAATAGAGCAAGGCACCGCGTTCATTCAAAGTCACCAGACCTCTCATCTAGATGGCGAAATTGTCATTTCACACCCAAGCAGGGCTGCTCAAATCATCAATCAGTTAAATCAATACTAATTTTGACTCCATCCCAAGCTGTTTCACTAGACACTATGACTGTGGCACTAATAGATGGCTGCTATATTCCCTACAGCATAAATCTCATATTCACCTGCATGAGAAGAATAAAGGAAAATGAAACAGAGAAAAATACTGAGAGATCTGCTTGCATTGAAAACAGACTGAGGATACTTTGATGCTCTTTCTCTGAAGCTCTTCCACTCACTTACACTACCGTTCAGAAGTGTGGGGTCAGTAAGATTTCAAATAAATGCTGTTCTTATTAACTTTTGTATTTCTCAAAGAATCCTGAAAAAGTGCATCATGGATTCCACACAAAATATTAATCAGCACAACTGTGCTTTACACTGATAATAATAAGACATTTTTCTTGAGTAGCAAATCAGCATATTAGAATGATTTCTGAAGAATCATGTGACAACGAAGACTGGAGTAATGATTGCTATCACAGGAATAATTTAAAATATATTTGAATAGAAAATAGTTATTTTAACCTGTTATTTCACCATCAAATAAATGTGGCCTTGGTGAGCAGAAGAGACTTCTTTTAACAGTAGTGTTGTGTAAACATTAGTCTACACATTAGTGTAGATGGACTAGTGGTTTCCACGTTGGTCAGAAGAGATTAAGGGTTCATGCAAGTTCTTTAAGGCAATCCTAGTTTAAAACCCTGAATGTGGAGGTCACGTCCTCAGATTGAATGGACCTTCACTAAGAGAAGTAAAGCACACTACTGCCAAACTTCAATACTAAGGGTTTTGTTCAAATCCCCAACACTACGTATAATGGAAAGCGCCACCAATTATAGCAAGTATAAGTGATTGTAAGCACTGGTAAGCACCCAAAAATGAAAATTTGCTGAAAACTTACTCACCGTCAGGTCATCCAAGATATAGATGATTTTGTTTCTTCATCAGAACAGATTTGGAGAAATTTAGCATTACATCACTTGCTCACCAGTGGATTCTCTGCAGTGAATGGGTGCCGTCAGAAATGAGAGTCCACACAGCTGATAAAAACATCACAATAATCCACAAGCAATCCACACCACTCCAGTACTTCAAATAATATCTTAGAAAAGCTGAAAAGGCATTATTATGGAGTATGGATTGGCAAGAAACAATGTTTAAAATTAAAACACAATGGATTTGTTTCTTACAAACATGCAGCTGGAGGTGAGCAAGTGATGTATTGCTAAATGTCTCCAAATCTGTTCCAGTGAAGAAACTAACTCATCTACATCTTGGATGGCCTGACGGTGAGTAAATGTTTTCATTTTGGGGTAAACTGTTCTTTTAACTTGTGTTACACCTTGCATAGCGAAGACCAATCAAGAAGTGAGAATCTGGAAAAGTAGTACGGCCCAGAATCCTATTTGGTCTGTGCTTGGTAAAGTCATCCTCAGATTACATTAGAAAACACTGAACTATTTACTTAAGCTTAAATGATCTGTAGGCAAAGTGAAAGTGCGTATTTGCCGAGTCTGTCCTCTCTGGCCTGTATCAGATTAACTTATTTTGAAGCCTAATTGAAACAGAGCTGACTGACTGGCACTGACTTTTGGCATGGTGGCATACTCACTACAGCTGAGTCCTCTCGCAGGCCGCCTCCTGCTCACACAGCTGGTCCGCAATTATCTCTGTTTGCATGGGACCGAGACAAGCAAATACTGCATGCAAGCACATCGGCTGCAGAGATATCAACTTAAGTTTGTAGCGTCTGGTTTGGGCAAAGTCATAGAGGTGAATTTTGCTTTGAAAGTGCATGTTTACACAGCATAGGGTTGTCAGAGGGAGGTTTATGGAGTTACTATATCAGAGTCAAGCACATGGTCTACACTATTAAAAATAAAGGTTCCTTGTTGACATTCATGACTCCATGAAGAACCTTAAACATATAAAACTTCTTCAGATTATTTAAATGTTCTTCAAACTAAGACAAAAATGGTTCTTTTTGGAACTCCGATTGGGTTCCTTCCATGGCGTTGCTTCCAATACCTCCCTTTTGGAACCTTTGATTTTAAACGTGTATATAAGGTTCTGGATCTTCTAAAGGTGATTGATGTAGTTAATCAATTTAAAAGTAACGACTGTGCCAGAGCTGTGATGGATTCAACAATGTAGAGGAAATTTTTAAAGTCTAATGGCACCAAAACTTCTGAATTACAATCTTTGACGTAAACACCATTGAAGCAATGATTCACAGTAATGATAAAGAACTGAAACAAAAAGAAATCAGACAATAGGTTATTCTTATCTGAACAGGCATTCATAGGGTGGATTTGGAGGTCAGGACCAGAAGGTTCTTCATAGTGGATGATCAGTCTTGGATGCCCTCTGGTTCACTGGCAAGCCACCAATAACTCATTGTCAATGAAGTGGCAATGATTACGCTGCAAAAGGAAATGAAGAGAAAAACAAGAAACTAATCTTACAAAGCAGAACTGAACAGCATAGAGGACAAAAGGACAAAACTCACCCGAAAAAAAAGTCTGAGCGTATAAAAACTGCAGAGTATAACGGTGGACTTTAAAGAGCCAAACATAGGTGACAATAAACTTAGGTGCACATTAACTCAAAGAAAGAGCAAACCACTTCAATGGCGACATCTAGTGGTCAAAAGTAGGAGTTGTCAACCATAACCTATGTCTGCAACCATATGCATCCTTCCTACAGCCTCAGCAGGGAGACTTTTCTTACAGTACAGTAATTCATTCATTTATCCATGTTTGTGTAAAGCCTTTCATATCCCAGTTAAGCATCTGTTGCCTTCAGCTTGTTCAATACATATATTTTCTTGACTCAAGCATTATCCATCTGTGTGTCGCAGCTTCTCAAACTGAATAATCATAATAGGCCTAAATAAATACAAACCTAAAAACTAAATCTGCTGCATGTTGAACAGGATCAATCTTCTGAATGGAGGTTTCCTCATATTTAAGGCTATTTCCCAGCTGAGGAAGGATCTCTCAAATAGGGGTGAACCAGGAAGAACCGAAGATCACTGAAATTACAAAATTGTTGTAATTAGTGCAATTAGTGTTCTGGATTCAAAATGGCAGGCAAATAAGCATTCAATGGCTGCTGGCTTCTCCATGCTCCTCATTACACAAGGACTACCCTAATATACAAAACCATCATTATTCCTTTTGACTTTCATTCAGTCCAGACTTGCGGTCTTCTAGGAAGCAACACTATCGCTGTCCTTCAACTAAAGTATTTGGACAAATAATCATTTAATTAGGCAAGGAAAGTTTTTCAACCCCATGTTCACTTAAAAATGGTAAATCCAACATTTTACCCATAGGCTACTTCATAAAGGGATATGAATATCTACTGCATTGTATGAATGACCCATTCAGTCTTATTTATGAAAATTTGCTATACACGTTGGTTCTTTCCTTTCATACAAACACAACCTTAATCCACCAGAATGATCATAGTATGTGCTGCAAGTCAAAACATAAGAAGTTAAATATATCTTTATCTATCTATCTATTTATTATTTTTTGTTTCATAATATAATGTAATTAAGCTTTCTGACGACAATACATAACATAAATAATACTTCTAAAGGTTACGCACCACCTTTTACAAAACAACTTTGCAATCCAAGGCATAGATTAAACATAAATTATGACACCTTTTATCACATTATGATTATTAAATTCAGTCCTCAAACTGATGGGCTGCAGTTGAGAAACCCTTCATAAGGGTCAATCTGATTCACTGACAGCCAAGAACTAAATTTGGATCCCTTGTCCAAAGAGCGCCAGAACTATTTTTATGCCTTATGACTGCAAAGCACGTCTTTTTCACCATTCATTCTTCATTTTTAAGTGTTTCAAGTGGAAAGTGCTACAAATTTAATGAAGCACACACTGATGTCGCCGGGCTATGCTGTTTAAATGCTGTCTAGTTCAGAGATCCTTCTATTTATCATTTCCCTGCAAAGCAACCGGAACAGATGCAATTTTGTCAGAATCAGAATGAGAATGAGCTTTACTGCCAGGTATGTCTACACATACGAGGAATTTGTTATAGTGATAGAAGCTCCACAGTGCAACAGAATGACAGCGACAGGACAGGACACAGATAATAAAAGAATAATAGACAAATAGGCAATGTACAAAATAGCAGACTTGTGTACAAGTCTGAAATGAAAAAATAAGTATGTGTGGTGAATAAATAAATAATGTATAATAGTGTTGTGTGTTCCACGTTTAATGTCAAGTGTTCATGAGATGGATTGCCTGAGGGTAGAAACTGTTCCTGTGCTGGCCGTTCTGGTGCTCAGAGCTCTGTAGCGTCGACCAGATGGCAGCAGTTTAAAGAGGGAATGTGCTGGATGTGAGGAGTCCAGAGTGATTTTGCCAGCCCTTTTGCTCACTCTGGATAAGTACAGTTCTTGGAGTAGGGGGAGGGTTGTACCAAGGCTTCGCTCAGCAGTCCGGACTACCCTCTGTAGTCTTCTGAGGTCAGATTTGGTAGCTGAGCTGAACCAGACAGTTATTGAAGTCCAGGAATAACATACTGACTGAGATATAAATGGTGCCAAAAGAGCATTAGCTCTGATACTATTACATCTAAAACAGCTCCACTTGTACACCAATTTCTTTGGACTTTTGTCTCCAAGGAAACAGTGGGCTATCTCTCTAAAAAGATGAAGGTTTGTGTTGGCATGGTAACCACATAGTAATTTCACTGCTTTTATGGAACCAGGCACCAAACACAAATGAAAACACAAAAAAAAAAAAAAAAAAAAAAATTCCCGATTAATCTAACATCACAGAGACCAGGTGTGTTTAGGAAGCTGATAGAAAAGTCATTTAGCTGGAAAAGCTTTGTGTCTTGTATTTTTGCAGGGGTGGATGATTGTGGCCACACGCTACATGCTGAACTTCAAAAACACAGAGAGTGTGTGGGTGCTGTTTCAATACTGCGTGAAACCCCACAGGTTGTGTTCTGGACTGTCTCCTCTTTATCTCCTCTTGTGCACCAGAAAAAAACAAAAACAAAACATTTATTCTGCGTTCTTATACAAAACCAACTGCGACATCACCATTTTAAAAACAGTGATAATATCAAATGATAATACCATAGAATTTCTGACATATGAATAGTGGACATGACATGTCACAGTGTCCTGCAGGGTTATCATAGAAATAAGTACAACTAAAAATGAAACTAAAATAAAATGAATAATAATAATAATAATAATGATCATTTCTTAAAATAAATTAAATGTTAACAGCATTTTTTTTAAATATATTAAAAAACTTTTTATTTCAGTTATTCCCAAGGCAACATGTTATTTTAATTTACTTTAATTTGATTTACTAAAATAAGTCAAACAAAAATTGTAGAACTATAAATTAATATGTGACTAAAACTTTAACTAAAATTAAATAAAAACGAAATATGAAAATAAACACTGATTCAAAATATTAATAAAAACTATAATGGCATCTCAATGATACTAAAATAGCACTGGTATCCTGCAGTATAGCTAAACTTTGGAACATTTCAGTAGTGTATAGTTAATCAGTTTTATGTAATACCTCATTATATAAACCAATATAAAACCTAATTTAAAATAAATTATTGCAATCCTCATAAAATGAATTATGCAAAATAGCTCATAAAGTTGAACCTTCTGAAGAAAATAAATTATATTTTTGAAGGTTAAACACCTCTTTCAAACTATTTTTAATTTAAAGCATAATTAAATATAAATTAAAAGCTTTTATTTAAAAACGTGATTCAAAATAGTTGTCAGCTTCCATATTTCCATATTCATGCAGCATAATATTCACATGGTAGGCTATCCAAGGTGTTTAAAAACAACATTGATCTAAAAAACTTATATTATCATACTTTTTTATTAATTTTCAATGTGCTTTTAATACGTTTATTTTATAGTTTATTTTAAAAGTGTATAAGAAGTACTACGCGTGAAGACAGTTCAACAAAGACATATCTCTGATAGATCATAGAAATATGAAGTTTAATTCTATGCATCAAGTGGCAACACTGCCATCTTGCGTTGACATATAAATGATTTAATTCGCAAATAACGAATGAACAAGCCAAACAGGAAAGATATTTTTACTTTGTTAAATAGTATTTTGAACATTTTTATTGTTTTGTTGTTTTTATTAATATATAAATAAATATAAAAATCATTTATATAAACAATCCCCTTTTCGCCCGTTACACAGAATGAGACAAAAGCATTAAGTAAATGTTATATAAACAAGTCATTCTGTAATGTCTTTTATAATTTAGTGTTTAAGCACAAAAAGTAATTTCGCTGACGACCTGGTCATGACACGCGCGCGCGTGCGCGCACACGTACGTCGCTATGCGTACGCATGAGGGGGGGAGGGGCACGTAAACAGAGAATTCCAAAAAGGAAGGGAGTGTTTCTTTCAACTGATAATCCAGTAAATCAAGGTATGCCTTAAAACGCTCATTCTGAAATGGTGCATCCTCATTTTACAGAATCTTTTATACGTTCTGCAGGCGCGTATGTTTAATTAAATCTTTTGACTCTGCAGTCTCGTTCATTTACCATTTTCAGCCTAACGCAGCGCCATTACTGTACAGGGCAAAATGGACAAAATGGCCATTTTCGATTATATTGGATTTTACGTGCAATTCAGTTCCTGTGCACTGGTAAAACGTGTGCAGGTGTGTCTTTGTGCACGTTATTCGCTGCAAATATCAATAAAGACAATATGTGGAGCAGATAAACAATGAGATTGTTGCTCCTTTCAAGTTAATTTGCTGTGCCTTTATGTCCAGCGCGTGTTTGTCGACGTGTTTTTCTATGCACGAGCTTCCCTTTGCTGGCCAGAGGTCATAGGCGTTCATTTCAGGTGTCCAAAACATTGCATTAAAAACCTGTAATTTTCTAAATAAATCTGCAGGCTCCACAATGCAATGCATTATAACGTAATAAACAATGCAACATGTTTTTATTGCATTCCCAGTTTAGATGCATACAACATGTTCGAAATGAAATAAATTATGTGTATGTGTGTGTGTGTGTGTGTGTGTGTGTATATATATATATATATATATATATATATGTATATACATAGATATATGTATAGATATTTAAAGTCTTTATTTATTGGCAGGTGAGAATCATGCCCATTCGCCGATCAGCTGCAGCCCCGCCCAAAGAGGATGCACCCCCTGCAAAAGCCCCTGAGGGAGGTAGGTATTGCCCCTTACCTGGCACATAGGTCACATAAGGAGAATTCTGTCATTATACACTGAAATAATACTGGAATACAGGCAAATGTGCACTGAAATTCTTTCCTGAAATCATATGGCTTCAGGAGAGTTTCTAAAATAATGCACAAGTGGTGTGAACATTTCCATGCATCTCATTGTTTTCGATTCCACAGATGCTCCTGCCGAAGGGTCTGCATCTGTAGGTGAGAAGGAGAAGGAAAAAGAGAAAGATTCAGCACCCGCTAAACCTGAAACCACAGAGGAAAAGAAAGAAGTTGAAGAGGAGGAGGTGACCGCTGATGGTGAGGAGCAGTCCAAAGATGAAGGAGAAACGCCTAATGAGGGTGAGAAATCTGAAGAAGCAGCAGCTGAACAAGGGAAGAGCAAGAAGAAAAAAGTCAAGGAAGTTGTAGCCAAAATGTAAGTCTGGCTTTTGTACAAAAAAGAAATGTATTTTTTAAGCGTTTGATGATTTCCACTCGTTTATTGAATTAAAAAAATTATTTAGTAAGCATGTTATGCATTTGTTTCGCTCAAATGGTGCAGTGACAAGGAAGATGACAAAGGGAAAAAGGTGAAAAAGAAGATTCCTGCTTGGGCGACCATTTCCGCCAACAAAATGGCTTCAACCTCTCTTTCCCAGCCTAAAGTTGAAGAAATCATCATAGAAGCAATTGAGGTCTGGTTCAGAATTTAACTGTTCCATTACCATTTAGACAGAATATGACTAAGTAGGTTTTTACTCACTACAATATGTACACCAGTATAAGCAGTGATGACGTGTTTTTGTCGGCCAATGTGGAAGTTAGCAACAGCATGGTTCCTTCGACAAAAACCCAATAGGATTATTCCATTGGCTCAGTTTTTGGACTCATTCTTGCAGCACTCTATTCTTTGGAAATCTAAGAATTAAAAAATTGCCATCTCATGTGTACATCTTTACTCTCTACCTACAGAGTTGCAAAGAGCGGAGTGGTGCCTCAACGATCACCATTGTGAAATATGTCATGAAGAAATATCCATCTGTGGAAATGGACAAAAAGACCAAAAACCTCTACAAGAGGGCTCTGAAGCGAATGGTTGAGAAGGGCACTGTCAAACAGGTGATTTGCAATTCAATACATGAATATTTCTAATGTTTTATGCAGACTAAGTCTTATTGTCTTGTTGTCTTCACCCACAGCTGAAAGGCAAAGGCTTCTCTGGTAGTTTTGCCATTGGGAAGGTATCCAAACTTCGTTTGTTTGTTGTCTGCATTGCTGTTATTGCTGAGATCTATGAGGTTGAGTACTTTTTTGATGGTTTGTCATCATTTTTAACTGTCATTTTGTCGATGTCATGTTGTGCAGAAGCCAGCTGGGTCTGCCGGGACAAAAGAGACGCTGGGAGAGTCTCTGCCTCTGATCATCACCCGCCTCTGTGAACCCAAGGAGGCTTCCTACATCCTGATCAAGAAGTACCTGGAGCAACACTTCCCACAACTCAACGTGGATAGCAGGTCAATATTCACTTGTTTTTAGGGCAACATTCTCTAACTAGACTACAGTTTGAACTTGAGAGTATTTACTTAAAGGGTTACTCCACCCCAAAATTCAAAATTTTGTCATTAATCACTTACCCCCACGTCGTTCCAAACCCGTAAAAGCTTCGTTCGTCTTCAGAACACAAATGTGACCCTGGACCACAAAACCAGTCTTAAGTGTCAATTTTTCAAAATTGAGATTTATACTTCATCTGAAAGCTGGAATAAATAAGCTCTCCATCGATGTTGTTAGGATTGGACAATATTTGAATATTTTCAGCTATTTGAAAATCTGGAATCTGAGGGTGCAAAAAAATCAAAATATTGAGAAAATCGCCTTTAAAGTTGTCCAAATGAATTCTTAGCAATGCATATTACGAATCAAAAACGATGTTTTGATATATTTACAGTAGTAAATTTACAAAATATCTTCATGGAACATGATCTTTACTTAATATCCTAATGGTTTTTGGCATAAAAGAAAAATCTATAATTTTGACCCATACAGTGTATTTTTGGCTATTGCCTACAAATATACCCCAGCGACTTGCAAGACTGGTTTTGTGGTCCAGGGTCAGAATTTAAGATAATTTAGATGAAAACCGGGAGGCTTGTGACTGTCCCATTGACTGCCAAGTAATTACCACTCTCAAGGTACAGAAAAGTATGTAAAGCATCGTCAGGATAGTCCATCTTCCATCAGTGGATCAATCTGAATTTTATGAAGCGACGAGAATACTTTTCGTACGCAAAGAAAATAAAAATAATGACTTTTTTTCAACAATTCGTCTCCTCTGTGTCTCTCCGCGTCACCGTAGCGCCATTTTGGAGATTATCCACTGAGCGCAAACTGCATACACTGCATACACTGCGGATACATCGTATTTACGAGTTGAACGCACATGAACGCCACCACAAAGTCATTATTACGAGTGGGAAATTCGAAATTTTCTTTAAGCCCCGAGTTTCCGAGTTGGGGGCGTGTCAGTGAAAAAACGTGTCGGATGCAATGGATGCAGCCAAAGACTAAAGATATGCAGCGTCGGTAAAGTTGTTGAAATGAATAAAATGATAATTTTTTTGTAATGTACAATAAAACTATACAAGTTACATATACACAATATTATATTATTGTATAATTATAATAGAATATATAATTATTCAGTTTACATCACCTTCATAAATTAAATAAAAACAGAAAAAAGAAAAAACATACTGATGGACATTCTTCATTCAATATTTTGTAGATGTAGAGTTTTAAGAAAAAAAGTTGAATTTTATGTAGAAAAGTTAAATCGCTATCTTTTTCCGACCAAAGTGACTTGAATGCACCCGACGTCGTGATAACGACTTGTCAACTCGTAAGTACGAACATCCCAGGAGGACTTGAAGGCAGCATGTCACGTCACTTTCATATTTTTTATTAATTTAAAGCACCCTTGCTGAATAAAAGTATTACTGTGTACATGCAGAACATTTGCATATGGTGCATAGTACATAGCAGATTTTGTCATGATTAGTTAATTACAAATTGAAATTGTGTATGTACATCTTGCCTGAAAGATTGTAAGATTTGGGTTGTTCTGTAAATCTCTCTTAAGGCCTGATGTGTTGAAGAACTGCCTGCAAAAATCTGTGGAAAAGGGCTACTTGGAGCAGATCACTGGCAAGGGAGCTTCTGGAACATTCCAGGTTAGTTACCCTTCTGAATCGCTCATCACCTAAAAGCAGGTTTGATGAGAATCTGCATTTGCGTTTGACAGTTGAAGAAAGCTGGGAATAAAGTGCTTATGGGTGGCGGACTGCTGGAAGATGCCATAGTGGCCGCCATCACAGCCATGAATGAGCCCAAGACCTGCAGCATCACCATACTGCGCAAATTCCTGGTGGAGAGACAGAAGGAGCAGAACAACTATTTTGTCGGTACGGTACACTAACTCCTCACTCGTCGCAGCCAAGGGAGAGTTTTCTCTCTGAGGACTGAATTAAGTTTGCCTTTGTTTTGGGGTTGTTTCTAATTGTTATTCTCAAATGAGTTGTTCTCAAGAACATTGGTACATAAATAGTTGTCTTGATCTGTCCTTGTTTATATTACAGCCACCATTTATATCTCCTTGTACTTGTTGCAAATTTATGTGTTATGCAGAATCTTTGTGAATGTTTTCTGTCTTATGGCTAGTGTCAAACCTGAAGCGAACCTTGCAGAAGTGTAAAATGATGGGATGGATGGAGCAGATTTCTGGTCATGGACTCAGTGGGTCATACCAACTAAGCTATCCGTATTACCCGAGGTAAGTTCAGCTCATTCTAAGCCAGTTTATTACTGTTAACTAAAACTAAAATTGTTTATGTGAATTGAAATAAAGATGAAATAAAATAAAATATAGTACTTGAAAAACCTGTATGAACATTAAATGATTAAAATAAAATAAATTAAGCCAAATAGAAATATGAATTAAAAAATGACAAAAAAGTTTTGAAAAAAGTTAATACATACTAAAATAAATGATAATAAAATAACACTGCAATAAGCAGACATATCCTAAACTTTCCTTATGGGCTTTTCACACTTGAAATCCTTAATGCAGGTTCATTTTTAACTCCACAAATAATTAGTTCTAGTCTAAACGAATAGATAAACATTTTATCATCATTTACTCACTGTCATGTCATTTCAAAGCTTGGTGACTTTATTTCTTCTGTGGAGTATAAAAGAAGATATTTTGAAGTGTATTTCAGCTGTTTTTGTCTATAAAGTGGATGCCAATGTGGTACAGAACTATTTTGAGACCATGTCTTCAAGGTTTTATTTTTTATTTTTTTGGGGTGAACTATCCCTTTAACTCTTAACAATTCAGCCACAACAAAAATTGGATTGTTTTAGTGGGAACTTGGTGAGTTTCTTAGTTACAAATTTTTATTTAATTTTTTTTTAGATAATTTTTGATGTTTGTCGATTTTGTCATAGAAGTGTGATAAACGTGAGAACTTGAATTAACACATTTTCTATTGCTCCTCCTGCAGCCCAGCAGTTCTGTTTCCAGAAATGATGAAGAAACTTAAACAGAAGGAGGAACAGAAGGGTAAACGCAAGAGAGGTGACGATTCTGATGAAGAATCCGAAGAAGAGTCAGAGCAGGAATCTGAAGAGGAGGAATCCGAAGAGGATGAGCCTCCTCGAAGAAAGAGGTGAAGTACATCACATAACAGTATCAGTGTGATATATTATCTTTGTGATCATTCTCAGCTCTAGAGATTTGAAACTCTGCATAATAACCCTTGCGTGTTGTCTGGCTTCCACTCGGTGGATGATAAAAAGGGGCGAAAAAATCGCAAACTGTATCTACAGTTCAGAATATCCTTGAGACTCTTGGTTTAGACTGTGACTTTGCTTGTCCACAGGACTCAGCGTGCAAACCGGACATCTGCGTCTAAGGCTCGTCCAAATAAAAGGGCTAAAACAGTCAGCAGAAAACCTCCTGCTTCAAAGAGATCAGTTGCGTCGGCCAAGAAAGCCCCTCCACCAGCCAAGAAACCAGTATCTGCGAGCAAAACCGCATCTAGAAAGGCACCAGAGCCTGTTAAAGCCACACCAGTCAAGAAAGCTGCCCCGACCAGTAAACCTAAAACACCAGTAGCCAAAAAGATGACAAGCAGGGGGTCCAAACGGCCGTCGCCCAAGGCAGCTAAGAAGGAGGCAACTGAATCAGCTGTGAAGGCTAAACCTGCCGCCCGCAAGTCACTCCGAGCCCGGAAATGAATCCCGTGCTTGCCGATGGCTGAAAAGATCAACTGTAGCTCGGTAGACTGCAGTACTGGCTATTTTCTCCTCTTATTTTTGTAGGAACTTCCATGTTCTCCTCGTCTTGGGGCCTCTGATGAATATAGGACCTCTTCAGAGTTATTCTGCCATTCAAATACAGGCATTTATGTTCAATATTCTTAAATTACAGATAAAGATATAGCGTAGAAATGCTACTGTTTGTGTTAAGATGCTCATTCAGGTCGCTGTTATGAGAACATCTAGAAGGAGCTGTTCTCAGTTGTGTATCAAGAAAAAAATCAATTATTTAAAGTTCCTGTAGTCAGTCTTTCTGTAGAGGCAAGCATTTCAGTTATTCAGTCGCCCCTTTCTCATCAGTGTTCAAGAAAACTCTCTTTGTAAGTTTTAGTTCTATTTTTTGGGTCATGTTTTGTGAAGTTAGGTCTTTAGCTACTATTGTAATCAAGAACATTTTGTCGATGTTGGTTCTTTCGTGTAAATCGAAGCAAAGAACGATTATTGATGCCTAACTTTCAGTTGAACAGTCTAAATGAATGCAAAATTGGATTTATTAAGATGCATTAAAGAAACATTGGCATCCATATACACAACTGTCTTTTTGTTCTGTATAGTCTACGAAGAAGAATATAAGTTGAAAAGATTTTCCAAGCAGATGTTTAAGACATTTGACGCACTACTAACCCGGTCATACTCTTGTGTGTTAGTTTATCAGGGGGGTTAGATGTAATTTTATGAGCATTGCTCACCTTACCCTGCATGCATGTAACTGATATACTTTTCTGTAGTCCTTAATAAAGTGACTATATTTGTACTTCATTATTTGGCCATTGTTTTGTTTTGGTGGTTTGGTTTAATGATAAAAAGGGGTTTCCAAATGATTCAAGTTCTGAAAAACAAGGTTTGTCTCATCAGAGCGAGTCTCTACTGATGTGAAATTCACCATAGCAAATTCTTACTCTTGTTCTAACACGCACTTAAAGAGATAGTTCACCCAAAAATGAAAATTCTGTCATTATTTACACACCCTCAAGTAGTTCCAAACCTGTATGAATTTCTTTGTTCTGCCGAACACAAAGGAAGATATTTTGAAGAAAGTTTGTAACCAGGCTGTTTTGGGGCACCATTGACTTCCATAGTAGGGAAAACAATATACTATGGAAGTCAATGGTGCCCCAGAAATGCTCTGTTTCCCACATTCTTCAGAATATCTTCTTTTGTGTTCAGCAGAACAAAGACATTCATACAGGTTTGGAACTACTTGAGGGTGAGTAAATGATGACAGAATTTTCAATTTTTGGGTGAACTATCCCTTTAAGGCATATGTTTAATTTAGTATACTAAGCACTGAAATGTTTACACACAGCAACTTACCTGGAGACTTGCCTCGACTTGTCTTGGGGCTTACAGTAGGCATATCTCAAGTATCCTTTACAGAATTGAATCTACAGATTGTTACAGAATCCAGTATCCCCAGTATAAAAAAAGTGGCACATCTCGATTCTCGATTTTATGATGACTTGTATTATGAACATTAACTACTACATTATTTAACATATACTTTCTTAGAAAATTAATTAAAAAAAATAAAATAAAAAAAGTTAGGAATGTCATGAAAATTGAAGTGCTACGATGTAAATATTTTTCCACAGACTTGATGAAAAACATATATGTGATGGGGCTAACTAGTCATTTTCGATTAGCCAACGAATCGTTCTTTTCAGTTAATTGGTTCCTAATGAATCATTCGAACGGAATCGTAAATGAAATCCATTCAGTCCGAAGCGAATTCATGCCGTTTTCTCTTTGGTGTGGCAGTTCGTTTGTAAAGAACTAGCTGTCTATCTGTAATCTGTAAATACAGAAGGATGTTGTGAACACAAAGATAATTTTAAATAAAAGCTAATTAATAATATTTTAGAATGGGGATCTGAACAGCATACTGCGTTTGGGAGCCCAAACTAATTTTTGAGACATGGGACAATGTCCAGCAATTGTAACTGCTAGGTTTAAAAATAAAAATATTTTCAATTGTAAATGTTATGGGGATTAATAATAGAATGTATTTAACACAATTATCCCCTTCAATTTAATTTTATAATTATTATGTGAAATCTTATTGTCTTCTCACTACATCTAAAACTGTGTCCACAGAAGGGTACAATCATTCAAATGCTATAAAATGGATAAAAATGTTGTTTAATGACGAAAAAGACGTTGTTTTATGAAAAGCAACACTTAATAATATCTCATATCAAAGCAAGGTTGTTTTTCGGTGACACATGTTTCATAAGGTTTCAAAGTTGTGTCCCCACTTTTTGTCAACAACGTCAGACATTTATTAAAATGTAATAAAATCAGGGAATATCAGGGGCAGCTGTCACTGTAAAGGACCCCCTTGCCACATCACTGTCAGACAGACTCTGGTCAGTTTTATAGTTTTATAATATTTAAAATTATTTGAAATATTTAGATCATTTTATTCTCCTGAAGCAGGTTTCATTAGCATCTAACGTTAGCATCATCAGAAAAACAAAACAATGGCTACATGAACCGTCAGATATCACCACCATAAGATTTTGAGTTCCAAAAAAACTTAAATGTGAATAAAAGCTTTATGAACAATAACTCACTGTTTGTTGTGTTTGTTTTAATACAGTAATTCATTGATTCAATGTATTTGATAGTTAAAAATTCAGGTTTTCATCACCACCGTCAGATGTGTCACCACCGTCAGATGAATATTTTGATAATATTTCATGATATTTTATATTTGTTGTGGAATTGTTGGTCACATGTGAAAGTGTAATCTATCTGCTAACATGAGAATGCGTTTTGAAATGTTAAAAACATCTTGAACGCTGTTAAATATAAAGTTGAAATTATATTACAGGTAAAAAGCACATTTTGTTAAAAAAACGTTAAACAGAGAAAAGTTCGGAGGTTGTATCAAAGCATACCTCAGTACATATAAATGTAGTTTCATTTGTCTGAGTAAAAAGTTTTATTTTTTCAATTTTGCACCCTCTTTTGTCCCACTTCTCAAGAATAACTATATTTATCGCTCCTGGCGGGACTCGGGAAAATCAGACTCTTTGAATCGTTTTGATTCACCTCAAAGAGTCGAATGTCCTGAAACGAATGAACTGCACCATCCTTGTGTGGTGTAGGCGGAGAGTCTTATCAAATGTTTTCGATGAATCCAGTCTGGCTCTAGATAGGCGGGATTTAGAGGATAAGGTGAGTCAGGATTGCAAAACCCCGGAGGAGTCGACCCACCCTGCCAGGTTCAGTCGCGTGGACGAATGTTTGTAAGTTTGTATTTGTTTCTTCTGTCTGTTTAATGTCATTTCAGCAACATCCTTGTAGTACTACTCAAGCGTTACAATTAAAGCAGTATGTAAAAAAAAAAAAATAAAGTTCTAGTAGAAATCAAAACATTTCTTTCGTTTTTTTGTGGAAACTGTTTGGCTGTGTTTCAAAACGTACTTAAATTTTGGCCATTTTTTTTGTCACGTTTCGAATATGAACGCTGCGCAGCCTATAACGTTATCTTGGAGGAATGTGTGTTATTCCTGTTGTTTGACTTCTCTTATCTTATTTTTTCCCCCTCTTTTTGTTTTGAACCGTAAGTAAGGCAAAGGAAGCCAGGCTTAGATTGAGACATGGGCGAGACAGCTGGCAGGGAACATGGGATTGTTACAAGATCTGCTGAGGTGAAATTGTCTTAAATGTTTTAATGCAGTGCATCTGATACTGAAACTAAAATATACTGAAATTGAGTCTGTGGTTTCATTGTATAGTTTCATTCCACACACTGAGATGATTGCATCATGAATTCAGTTTTGTTGTTTTTGCTGAGTAAAAACTCCATTTGTCTAGTATATTGGCTCATTTCCTGTGGATGACAGTTGTTTGGATGATCAGATTCAGCAGCTGCACACTCAGCTGAAGTCTTTCAAGGTAATTTGTGTACTGTTAAATGAGCCTCAAGAGTAGGTTTGCCTTTTCATATTTGTTTATACCATGCAAAAGTTTGGACACCTGACTAAATTTGTTTTAATGGTCTTAAGAGCCTTTTGATCTAAATGCATATGCTTATGTGCTTGCATTTAGTTTTGTAGACAAATTATGTACATGCATTGATTTGAGTATTTCATAATTTCACTGACTTTGCTATTATTGTACAAGGTCGAGTCATATTTATTTATATAGGGCTTCATACTATAAAAGTCGTTTTAAAGCAGCTTCATCATAATAATAATAATAATAATAATAAACAAGAAAATAACTACTTCAGCAGTTCTTCAATTATAAAATGAATGCAGTTTCAGCTGTTAAACGGCTCTGAAAACACACTGGTCACTGTTCAGCTTAATTTAGTTCAGTGTTTATTCAATTTAGTTCAATGACAATTAAATTATTTAGAAAATAATCATACTTTCACTGGTGATGTAGATGATTTATGAACTTCTGTATCTGCAGAACTGCAAGAGTAAGCGAACGGTCTCATTGAGGTTCTCTGTCAAGGGAGTCAAAGTTTATGATGAAGATGAAATGGTAAGATCGTCTCAGGATTTCTGACATTTCTCTTTTGTGTATGTCATATGGTTGAATTCTTTGTTATGCATCTCATTAGACGCTCCTCATGGCTCATGCCATGTGTCGAGTCTCGCTGTCCACTGCCCGTCCGTCTGATGCCCAGTTTGCCTTTGTCTCCCATAATCCTGGAAATTCTGATGCCCAGCTCTATTGCCACCTCTTCAGAGCCAGACATGCTCGAGCTGTAAGCATTAACATGACAAAACCCAGCAACGGTTTTGTGGTTTGTGTGTTATTCGTCACTTTGGTTATATAGCGTCATGTTGTGATTGTAATATTGCACATGTCGTTTCAAGAATCAAGGATGTGGTTTTCTGGTTTACAAGTCTCTGTAGTGATATTTAGAATTGCCAAGACTGTTATCGCTTTGCTTAAATGAGAAAAACTGCTCAAACACTGTAAGAATTTAATGTGTTCCATTTCTTGGTTTTACTCAAATAAAGGCCCAGTTCCTGAACCTGCTGCTTTGCCGCTGTTTTCAACTGTATTTTCTGGAGAAGCACCCAGAGGAAGCACAGGATGAGTGTTCAGGGAAGAAACCAACTCGAACCCCATCATTGCTTAATCAAGGTTTCCCTCTCAGTGTTAGTGCCTTGGTGTCTTTCCGCAGGGCCCCAACTCAAGGCCTGCTACCAGGGGCAAAGGTATATATTGCTTTATGAAGATTATCATAACCTTGATAAGCTTTCGAATGAAATTGATGCAAATGGCATAAAAAGCAGTTGATACAAGTACTTGTTAAAGAAATATTCTGGGTTTACTGGTTATTTCACCATAGAAAATTGAACCGTCCCCAATTAATTAAAAATATATTTTTTGGTTAATTGAAACATACATTTGCAGCTTGTGGTTTTGGTATCGCAAAAAAGACTTAAACTCTAAGTGTGTTTAAATCTAGTCTAAATATTTTAATAAATTGTATATACAATTGAATGTAACTATTTTTAAGTAATTATCATTTACATTATTTTATTATTTATATTATATTATCATATTTATATTATTATTATTGATTACAAATGGTTTACTTTATTTTTAAAACCCACACATTATTAAAAAATTTTTTTTTTTTTTTTTTAATTGATAGGATGAACTATAGATTGTCAATGGAGTTTGTTGTAAATAGCCCTCAAATATTCCTTTTGAGAAAAGTTTACTGCAAGGTTCTGCAGTGCGTTCATCTCAATTTCTCTGAACAGGTGATCTCACAGCCGAGCACGGAGCAAGTCAGCAGTCCTGAAGAGGGCCCCACTTCCTCTCCGACTATAGTTCGTAAAAAGGCGATTCGAACTAAAGAACTGCGCTCTGGAGCGTATCGCTCTTTTACATTTACTCCCCTCAAACAGCGGCACCTGCAGGATAAACTGAGCGCACCACAAGGTGGGATAAGTGTTCATAGAGCACTTTCGAGAGTGAGAGCGTTCATTAGGTAAAGCACACGCATAGTTAAGGTGGCTGGCTTAAGACACAGTGGGTTAATTTATTATACTTATCATTTGTCTTTGGATTTGGTGGTTGGTGAGTGAAAAAAGGTGGTGGGGATTTCCATAATATGGATTAATAGTGTTTTTTTTTTTTTTTCTTCAATTTTCTTGAAAAATATTTTTTTATATATTATTTATTTATTTTTCCTGACAATAACACTAAAGGTGCTTAAAAGGTTCTTCGCAGCAATGCTATTAAATAACCATTCAGTCAAAGGTCCTTTAAAGAACCATCTCTTTCTTTTTACAATCTGAAGAACCTTCTTTGCCACAAAGAACCTTTTGTGAACCAGAAAGGTTCTTCAGCTGTTAAAGGTTCTTTATGGAACCATTTAGACAAAAAAGGTTCTTCTATATCATGAAGCACCTTTATTTTTAAGAGTGTATGTGCTACTAAAATAAGATTATTCTAAACTAAGACTGAACTTGCGGTCAGTCCACACTAGGATTGCTGCAGTGTTTTCTTTTGCCAAAGAAATCAAGCACGGACATCATTTCTGAAACTATTGAGAACTTGATTCCTGTTGGAATCTGAAGAATCTTTTCTTTTTGTGAAACAGAAAAGGAACAAGCCAGTGCAAAAGCATGCAAGTCTCGCGCTCCCAGTTTAGCCGAGACCGAAGAAGCTCTGGCTCAAGCAGTGTGGTGCTGGGCTGGCGTGTCTAGGTCAGTGCTGGTCGTTTATTTATATAAATTTAAAGGAACAGTTCATCCAAAAAAAATAAAAATGCTGAAAATGTACTGATTTGTTGTTATTTCAGATTTATTGTTACATCATTGCTCACCAGTGAATCCTGTGCAGTAAATGGTTGCCATTTAAGTCCAAGCAGCTGATTTAAAAACATCACAATAACATCCACACAGCATTGCTTTCTCCAGTGAAAAAGTCATCTCCTTTTATTATGGAAGCACTATTTTAACAGAGAACTCAGAATTGACAGTTTAAAGTTAAAATGCCTTAATGATGGGTTTGTTTCTTACAAAAACAGCTTTTCACTTCACTAGATGTTAATTTGTAAACGGGAGTGGTGTGGATTATTGTGATTATTATTGTGATGTTTTAATCAGCTGTTTGGACTCTCATTCTGACGGCACCCATTCACTGCAGAGGATCCATTGGTGAGCAAGTGATGTAGTACTAAATATCTCCAAATCTGATTGATGAAGAAAATAAGTCATTAACATCTTGGATTGGTACATTTTCTGCAAATTTTAATTTTTGGGTTAATGTTTACACGGTCACATAAATCTCAATTCTTTATTCATTTTAAAGCAGTACCTCTTAATATTAACTTTTGCATGTTTCTCCAAATTCTATTTTGAACACATTTTTAAATATTTTAGTCTGTCATTTGTCATATTTAGGGTCAAATGCAATCTGTTGAGCTTAATTGTATTTTTTTTTTATTTTATTTTTTTGTCTAAGTTGATTTCTTGGGAGATATACCTTTACAGCACATATATATCTATATATCACATTGCTTTTAATTTGGTATGTTCACCTGAGTCTCTGGTTTCCATTACAGCGACTGTAGTTCTTCATTGCTGGCAGATGATGTCTTGGGTGCCTTCCTGCTATGTCCTCATCCCAAAAAGCCCAACCGTGGGTCTCTTATAGTCCGCTTTCCCTCAGGACTGGTAACTCATGCTATTAAGAATTCCAAGGGAAAGTTCCGGCTTGAGGTGAGCAAAGATGGACGCCTTTTTGTCTGTATTTTGTGTTACTTGCTCCACTCTTTAACTATTTGCATCAAAAGTAGAAGGCAGTAAACGTTTAATGTTGTTTTACAGAAATGCCACAATGACTTTGAAAGCCTTGCTGCTTTGATTGAGCACTACACAGAGTTCAATGAGGAGCTGGAATGTTCTCTGAGCTGCGGCCGTGTCAATCACTGCTACGATTGGGAAGAGATTGTGAATAAGAGTTCACGGTCACTGCAGGACAACAAGAAAGGCACATTCAAAAACCAAAGTTTGGTTTGAATCCTGTCTTTCATGCACATTATTATTATTATTATTATTATTATTATTATTATTTTATTTTTTTTAATACAATCATTTTTAAAAAAACATTTCATACTATATATTTTAAACTTTACAGAGCTGCTAGTATTAGTAAACATTCCTAACAAGGATTTTAAGTCACTGGTACACTTTTTTTGATATTTTAAAAGGACACTTCTGTTTTGCCTGTTGGCAATAACCTCAACCCACCTAAGGCACTCACATTGTTGGTGTTTTGGTTTGAATTTATTTTCTAGGGAAACAAGCACTTATATTTTTCATGTAAATGTCAGATGTAAATGTATACTCGACAGCTTTTGCAAAGGTGCAGACTATATACGTTTTCTGTCCCATGTATTATGTCTTTTAAATTCTGTGCTGTATGTTTATATTGATTTTGGACTTTTTTTTTTTTTTTCACTCACTTTAGAAGAGTGCTTTTAGCGATAACCTGAACACATCCAGTGAGCAGATTTGTTTTCTTTTTCTTTTTGCCTGGCTTTGCTTCCTTAATGTTTTGTAACTCTTGCATTTTTCACCTCAAATGCACACATTTTCTGTCATTTAGCTTTGCACGAGTGTAAATTTAAGTGTCTTGCCTCATTGCATAAACTGATACGGTAATTTTGTCTCCTTTTGTCTTTAATGTGTATTACTTTGAAAGAAACCAGTGAAATACTGCTATTTAACCAGAGACTAGATCGTGTGCTATATTTAGATTTGATAGGATAGAAAATTTAATTAAAAAAAAAAAAAAAAATTTTTTGTTTTGTTTTTTCACGCCGTATTAAATTATACTGCGACTTTGGAGTAAATAAATGTCTAGTAATAGTTTTCCTTTATGCAAAATATATTAACCCATTTATCAGTACAAGCCGGATACTTGTATTTGATGCAAATATTATTTAACATTCAGTGCGCATGTCGCTGGGGGGCGCTTTGTGCTGATACACCCGGCGCCTTTGAAGTTTGAGGTTGCTAGGCGACGCTGAACGCTGCAGCAAGAGAAACACGCTGCTTTATTTGATTTCGCGAACCGCAGCCTGACCTCAAACGGGCCTTTACGGCGTCCGGACCGGATGGCAGTGTTCGTAAGCGTCGTTTCTAATAACGGAAAGAGTCTTACTGAGATGGCCATGGCACACTGCAGTCTGATCTTTGGAGATTAATTTGCATTTCTGTTCAGCCGATGAGCAGTGACCACGCTATCCGTCCAGATGGCATCAGAATCCGTGAAGGTGGTCGTCAGATGTCGACCTCTGAACGACAGAGAGAAGGCCATGAACTGTAAGATGGTGATCTCGATTGACAGCAGTCACTGTCAGTGTTTCATTGAGAAACCTGGAGCCACGGAAGAGCCGCCCAAACAATTCACATTTGATGGAACTTATTATATAAGCCATTCCACTGAGCAGATCTATAACGAGATCGCATATCCACTGGTGGAGGTAATATTGATTTATTTGTGTGTGTGTGTGTGTGTGTGTGTGTGGGATTGGTCAGTGTGACAGCTAGAGCCTCTATAAGGGACCATTTGCTTTCCAGTGTGCATGCCAATAGATATGGTTATCTGATACCTGTTGTCTCTTATCTGAAACCGAACACCACAGAGTTTAAATCAGTCACGGAAATAACCTACAGCCCTTCCTTTTATTGATTATTTACTAGATGCTGTGTAAGTTGGTCCCTTTTAGACTCTACACATTAAGCTTTGAGTATCTTCTCTATCTATGCATCTGTCTGCCTGGCTGTCTTTGTTTTTGAATTACATTAAAAAATATATATATATTTTTTTTTTGCAAACAGGGTGTAACTGAGGGCTACAATGGGACAATTTTTGCTTATGGACAAACAGGCAGTGGCAAATCATTCACTATGCAAGGTGTTCTAGATCCTTCATCCCAGAGGGGAATCATCCCTAGAGCTTTTGAGCACATCTTTGAGACAATCCAGGTAACCAATTTGCATATCATGTGATGGTACATCATAGTTTAAAACTATTATTCATTGACTTATTAAATGTTATATGAATGACAAAGTAAAATATTATAAATACAACACCATTCAAAAGTTTGGGGTCAGTAAGATTTTTTTAAGAATGTAATGCTTTTAAGCAGTGGCACATTAAATTTATCGAAAGAGACGGTGAAGACTTGTACATTGTTACAAAATATTTTTATTTCAAATTAATCGGTTCTTTTCAAATTTCTATTCATCAGATAATCCTGAAAAAAAATGTATCCCAGTTTCCACAAAAATATGAAGCAGCACAACTGTTTTCAACACTGATAGTAATTAGAAATGTTTCTTGAGCAGCAAATCAGCATATTGGAATGATTTCTGACGCATCGTGTGACACTGAAGACTGGAGTAATGATGTTGCAAGTTGAGCTTTGCATCACAGGAATAAATTACATTTTAAAATATATTAAAATGGAAAAGTTATTTTAAATTGTACTAACATTTCTCAATATTACAGTTTACTGTATGTTCAAAGAAATGCAGATTTGGTAAACGAGAAATGTTCTAATTCCTTATTAATTAATACTTCTAATGTAATTCCTATAATTAGAGCTATATTCATTGTGATTATAAGTGATCTAAAAACTGAACTTTTTCTTTAAAGTGTGCAGAGAACACGAAATTCCTTGTACGGGCCTCTTACTTGGAGATTTACAAAGAGGAAATCCGAGATCTTTTGGGAAAAGAGACCAAGCAGAAGATGGAAGTATGTAGTCACTGATCACACATAGCTGTACACTTGTATACATGGACTTCATGTCTCAATGCTGTGTGTTTAAGCTGAAGGAGCATCCGGAGCGTGGTGTGTATGTACGGGATCTGTCCATGCATACGGTGCACAGCGTTGGGGAATGTGAGCGGATCATGGATCAGGGCTGGAGGAATCGCTCTGTGGGATACACACTCATGAACAAAGATTCCTCTCGCTCACACTCCATATTCACCATTCACCTGGAGATCTGCAACATGGGTTGCTGTCTGAATCATACACATTTACTAAGTCCTATGTAAATGAATGTATATAAATCAACTCTGTAATCTATTTATGAGCTTAGATGCTGCTGGTGAAGAACATTTGCGTGCTGGGAAGCTCAACCTCGTGGATCTTGCTGGTAGTGAACGTCAGTCGAAAACCGGTGCTACTGGAGATCGCCTTCAAGAAGCCACCAAGATCAACTTGTCCCTTTCAGCCCTTGGCAATGTTATATCCGCATTGGTGGATGGTCGTTCCAAGCACATCCCATACCGCGACTCCAAGCTCACTCGATTGCTTCAGGACTCGCTGGGCGGAAACACTCGTACCCTCATGGTGGCTTGCCTCTCGCCTGCCGACAACAATTATGAGGAGAGCATCAGTACTCTACGCTACGCCAACCGTGCCAAGAGCATCCAAAACCGTCCACGCATCAACGAGGACCCAAAAGACGCCCTCCTGCGTGAATATCAGGAGGAAATCAAGAAACTGAGAGCGTTAATCTCTGGGCAGCTGGGATCTGCCAACCTCAGCTGTAAGAAACACAACAATTGTTTAAATTTGAATGTGTTTGAATAGCGTATTGTTGACTTTACTTTCTGTTATTATCAGCACTTTTGGCAGGTCAGAAGTCAGGAGATTCTCCAGCTGTTCTGTCACGACCCCAGAGCAACACATCAGAGAGCGAGGCAGAGAAAGACAGGATAAAAGAGGTGTGTACAGATTTAAAGTCAGTGAAAGAGTGTTAAATGTGGTGTTTCCACATATAAATGAGGTCTTCACCTAGAAAGATGAAGGATTTTTGAGGGAACTTTCTGTTTTGTGAATTTTGAAGCCTAAATACAATTGCCAGAACCTAAACGTTGGCTATACGTAGGCTATAAGTAAACTAAACCACGGTCACATGACTTAAAACATCATTCCTACAACTCTTTCAGACTCGGCTCTTTATTTAAATACTAAAAGAGTGCGATTTTAAACACAACTAGGCTGTGAAAGCAAACTAGCAAGTAGATGAGTTTGGCTGTTTTGCGTTTGACTCCATTATCAATAGAAATAAATGACCATTAACTCATCTAGTTTGTCGTCTTTGTTTGCAAATGTTTTTGCTTCCTTCTTGAAGCGCAAACCGTAGAGCATTTGGCTTTAGGGACGCCAAGGTCATGGGTTCAGTTCCCAGGGAAACCAAGAACTGATAAAACGTGTACCCCGATGCACTGTATGTCGCTTTGGAGAGAAACATCTGCCAAATGCATAAATGTACATGTACATATAAATTTAGGAATATGAGAAGAAACTGATGAAGCTACAGGCCGAGTACGATGCAGAACAAGAGTCCAAAGTCAAACTCCAGGAAGACATTGCAGCCTTGAGAACATCATACGAGACCAGACTCTCTTCTTTGGAGAGGTCCAGAGCTAGTCGAACACATACTACTGGTAATGTTCAAAATACAGTTTCCTTTAGGTCTATCTTTAAGTTATATATCTTCTTAATCTGGTCAAATCTTCTTGTTACAGGTGGCCCTTGTGTGGACCAGCATAAAGAAGAACCCATCACTGCACTTGTGGCTTCACAGGAACAAGCGAAGGCTGACCACAATGTACCCGAGGTGCTTTGATTTTGCCTGAAACTGGATTTAAATAGGCCATGCGTATGTGTTTTCTAATTGAGTTTTTAATGTGCAATTCTTAAATTGCACAAATCTAAACGACTCTTGTTTGTGTAGGAGAATCAGTCTTCTGCTGTTGCTAATGTCAAAGGAGCTCCCAGTGAAGAAAGTTCAGTTTTAGATATGGTTGTGGTTGCCACACCCGGTCAGCTGGACCAGAAGCATGTTTTAGAGAGGTGAAATTTCAACTTTAAAATTGTATTTGTATTACTTAACTAAGCATAGAAACTATGCCGTCTGCAGACAGATGGTACTAAATCTTTTCTCAGAACTAACTTCAACCATTGTAATGACTGGGTGTGCTTTCTTTCTTCGAAATATATACCAACTGGTTGCATGATTTGTTCTGGTTGTAATGCAGTGACAGAAATAGACTTCAGAGAGATTGAAACTTATTTATCAGGATGGTAGGGGTGAATTCAGGTTAATTTGGTCATCTTAATGGCAAAAAGTGTCCCAATTTACTTGATTTCACCCAAATAGCTATAGAAATGATGACATTGATAAACGGGATAAATAATGCTGTCTCTACTATATTTTGTTTGCTGAAAGGCTGCAGCAGCTGGAGCAGGAGTTTGTGGGTGGAGAGCAGGTGAGGAACGAGGAGCTGAAGCAGAGACACAGACAGAGGAAGACTCTGGCTGACCAGAGGAAGAAGCAGCTAATTGAAGCTCTTAGCCAAAGCAGCGAGGACAGTGACAGCGTTCTGCTGAACGTATACGATTCCATTCAGGAGGAAGTCCATGCCAAGAGCAGACACCTGGAGAACACGCAGAAGAAGGTGAGAGATTTCACTATTTAGATTACATTTGACTGTTACTTAAAATATGTATGTTATTTGAATTCAGAATTAATTTATTAGCTAAATGTACAGAAACTATTATTTAAAAACGACCAAAAAAGCATATAAAAAGGATATTTTTCTTTCTTACTTTTAGATTAGATTTCTAGTTTCACTAACAAGCTGAAACTGTAGAACCAGTCCAAAATGTCCAACCATCTGTTTATGTGATGAACAGCTAAAAGCTGCCAAGTTGGAGATCAGAGATCTTCAGGCAGAGTTTGAGATGGAGAGAGATGATTATCTGGCCACCATCCGGCGTCTGGAGCAGGAAGGCCAGCTCCTTCAAGGAATTTTGGAGCGCATGGCACCCCTGGTGCGCAGGGACTGTAACTACAGTAACGTGGATCGACTGCGGAAGGATGCGGTGTGGGATGAAGAGGGAGGGACCTGGAAACTGCCAGAGGTGGTGGTGCAGAAAACGACATTACCTGCAGGTGAAGTGCTGTGGGATGTCAGAGAATCGTTGATCTTTGTTCAGTTTTGTGTGCTAATTTCTAGTGTGATCATAGAAGAAAAACAAAAGAAACTTGTTCTGCACTAAAATTGATTCAGAATAAACGAGTCACCAGTAACAGCAAACCAAATCGATTTTGAAAATAATTATGATACTAATTCATGTAGGACAAAAACTGTGGTTCTTGGTCACTGTTTTGCAGAAAATAGTGCATGTTGCAAAGCAAATGTTTCAATCAGTTCCTTGTGTGATTTAAAGGTATATTCTCTCTCTTGCTCTACAGTCCCTCCTTCAGGTGCCATTGCCCCTGCCAGACTTTCAGCACGCAGGAATTCTGCCTCGGACCTTGTCGACCCTTTTGTGGTATTCAGACACCATTAAAACAAGTTATTGTGACACTTTAAAGGGGTAGTTCACTCAAAAATGAAAATTCTGTCATTAATTACTCACCCTCATGTCGTTCCAAAACCGTTAAACCTTCTTTATTCTTCGGAACAAAAATTAAGATATTTTGGATGAAATCCGACAAGTTCAAGGCCCAGAAAGGTAGTAAGGACATCATTAAAATAGTCCATGTGAAATCAGTGGTTCAACCGTAATGTTATGAAGCCATAATAATACTTTTTGTGTGTAAAGAAAATATACGACTTTATTCAACAATTTCTTCTTTTACGTGTCAGTCTTCATGTTGACGAGAGTACCATGATGCATGCATGTGCATTCCTCTGCTTGCAAACAAGCCGCAGCGCATCCAGGTTCGACGTCAGAAAGCCGGCTCCTGCATCAGCAGCAGAGATGGAAACTCGAGTCTGCGACTTGGACTCGAATCGCACTTAAGTTGCATAAATAAAGACTTGGGACTTGACTTGGACTCGTGAGACTGGTAAAAAAAAAGCAAGTAATTTGGTATGGGAGTTTATATGAACTGGCTGTCTTTAGAAGTTTAGATGGTATTTTCTTCTCATCTTGCCTCTGTATAATGCATATTAAAGTAGTGTTCATAACCGCAGCGCTGCTTTGTTTACAGCGGCACCTGCTGGCAGAGAGTGAATCTGCTTTCTAATTCAGCCCATCTGCTGTTTTGTTTCGTGCAGATTTTATTTAGAATAGTTTCACAAAACTAAAGTCAGAACATTTTGTTTTTGCTTCAAATTTCGAAATTATACAATCCAATTTAGATCAAAAACTGCTCATGCTGCATGTATGCAGCCTCTGTGTTTGGTTTGAGATGTTTAAAACACAGTGGTTGCCTCTAATTTTAAATTAAAAAAGAGCACAGACAAAGCCTTAGTTTGTTTATATGAGATTTCTTTCATTTGTGTTATTCATTTGATTGGGGTTTGTTTTAAAATTTCAAATTAGTTTTGTTGTTTGACATATTTCAATTTTACAACGAAATGTGCAGCATTTTGTCTGACAATTAATAAATGGATACCTTTTCATTTCGAAGTTGTGTTCCGAAGATGAACGAAGGTCTTACAGGTTTGGAACGACACGAGGGTGAGTAATTAATGACAGAATTTTTATTTTTGGGTGAACTATACCTTTAATTATACATGGATACACTACAAATATACTAATACCAGATTCATGTGCCACATTCAATAATAGGGGTTTCACACTTGAAATTGCTGTCTGAGGGTCATTTTAAACATGGATTAAAGCAATCCTGTGTTACCTTAATTATTTGCATATTTTTGCAATGTATGCATACTTAATAATAATAATAATAATAATAATGCATTTCTTTATTCGAGTTAATGTTTTGCTTTCACTGTTTGACATGTTATACTGCTTAGCTGAAACTAAACAAAGCAGAGGTGTATGTAACAAGAACAAAGTGTGTGAATATTTAAAGAGGTGAGCATTGGGCACAAATGCAGTGAAATTCTGTTGGTACTGCAAAAGCTCTTATCATGGACTAGGGTTAAAGTTTAGATCTACAGAATATTTCTTATGATTTATGAAAAACATCCATAGCTTAGAATCATGTCTGAATGAGTCCAAATCCCTTTTTTAGCAGGAAGAGGAGGAGGACCGCTACAAGGAAATGCTCAACCGCAGTGAGAGCGAGCATATCGCCACTAACTACTTCAAGCCAAAACGGAGCAGTCAGCTGTTGGCTGGCGACTCCATTAAAAACACAAGTGAGAGACTGATTTAATATAAACCATTACATTTCTATATTCACTTGTTTCACTTGTGCAACTGTTGTATGTTTATAAATGTTGAAAATTCGAATCATTTTCTCACAGTGAATTATTCTGGTTCAATCGGTAATGGTCCAGTGCACCAGACCCCTGTTGGGTCCAGTTTGTCTCCTCTAAACGTGGAATCTCTCCTTCCACGCCCCTTCCGTTTGGAGTCCCTTGGAGTCCCACCTGCACATGGCAAAGTAAAACGCAAGAAGAGCAAGACACTTATCCCAACTGAGAGCAATTGACAGGACATGGCTTGACAGATCCCTCGTTTGAGAGCTTAGAACCTCATATCTTTTTAAGCTGCTTTTATCTGTTTTTAATTCATATGTAGATATATAAAGACATATTTTTGTTGTAATAGTGATTAATGACAAACGGGGTAATTTTGTGACCTAACTTTCAATTCTAAATGTCACACAACGTGGCATGAAACACTGTATAACCTTGGGAATTTTAACTAATACTACCTGAAGTAACAGAAATAATGCAACCTAATGTGCTGATCTGTTTTTATTTTGCACTGAGAGGTTTCAACACAGAAAACCCACTTTTTGTGGTATTTTAATGTCTGTTGCTACTGTCTACATCATTAAATAAATATTTTTGCCCTGAAAAACTAATTTGTTTGTCCTTTTAAAGATTTATCATACATATGAAAGTAGTATAATAATATGGCTGATCATATTCAACATAGAGACCATGTAAAACAAAATACATTTTTCTAGGCCACTTATATAACTCATTTAATGTGAGTGGATAAAATCAAGTCTCACTTTTGTTCCTATAGACCAGGCATCCTCAAATCTGGCCCACTCCTGCAGAGTTTAGCTCTAACCCTAATCAAACACACCTGAGCATGCTAAGGTCTTCAAGATCATTAGAAAATCACAGGTAGGTGAGTTTGATCAAGGTTGGAGCTAAACTCTGCAGCAGATTGGCCCTCCAGGGAAAGATTTGAGGAACCCTGCTATAGACTAATATCAACATATGTGACCCTGGACCACAAAGCCAGTCTTAAGTAGCACGGGTTTATTTGTAGCAATAGCCAACAATACTGTATGGGTCAAAATTAACTTGACCCATACAGCATATCTTTTATGCCAAAAATCATTAAGGATCATGAAACAAATATATCAAAACTTAATTTTTGATTAGTAATATGGATTGCTAAGAACTTAATTTGGACAACTTCTAGGAGATTTTCTCTTGTTTTGATTTTTTTTTTTGGTACCCTCAGATTTTCAAATAGTTGTATATTGACCAAATATTGTCATATCCTATCAAACCATACATCAATGAAAAGCTTACCTATTCAACTTTCAGATAATGTATAAATTTCAATTTAAAAAAATGTACCCTTATGATTGGTTTTGTGGTCCAGGGTCACATATGGGTTGCAAATCTTGTTTTGTGTTGCCCAATGTGTATCATGTCCCTCTAGTGCACGTTTTGGTGATTAAACTCTTGCAGACAGCCTCAAAATAATTCATAGTTGTTGTAAATTTAAGTCCTAACTTTCACTGCAATGTATAGATAAGTAAAATACATATTCACTTTGTGTATTTGTGCGACTTTAGAGCCCCCTACAGTTCAATAAGTGGAATTCACTGTAGTAAAATATAAGCGTCGTAATTACAGTGTATAGCTAAGCTCTGATATAAATAATTAAAACTTTCATGGAAAAAGGAAAGATGCGAGAGTGTTCAGTGTACTGTTAAATATCTAAAAGACACAGGATTAATTAACAGGATTTAAGAAGAACGTGTAATTTCCCCTCAACATCATCCGCCATAAAACGCCAAAGAAAAAGACGACGACGAAGGATAGCTATTGCTGGAGCAGTTTCATACTGAGAATATATGTTCGGAGGTGAGCGTGGCAAAGAAACAGAAGCTATTCAGTTTGCCACAAAAAAAAAAAAAAAAAAAAATTGAAATTGATATGTAAACGTAAAAAAGAAAAAACTTAATTGCATTAAGTAGACGTAACCTTGATTAAAAACGTAACAGTTAGTGACCTTTGCCCTGCAGACAGTAATCACTGTAAATAAAACCACTCCGTGAAAAGCCAAGCTGAGTAGACGTTGAAATTTTTTTTAACAGCCTGCTCACAAACTGTATGAGGGCTAATCAAAATCATTGTCATAGTTTCAAAGTTCACAATTTTTACAGCAGTGCATCACCTGATTCACTGTCCACATGCGTTTTATTATTCTAATTGCATTGGGATTGAACCAGTTATATTTTTCACCATGGTTTCAACCACAAGCATACCATTTGTAAAGGTTTAAATCTTTTTTTTTTTTTTTTTTACAGTCTATGGTTTAAATGGTTGGTTATGCAAAGCACAGTGCTTGGACTTGGATACAGTTTAAACATATTATTCAGCTATCTGGTCATACAACACAGCAACCAGATAAACTTGAAACCAAGTAAGAATTATTAAACTGAAATTATTGCTTTATTCATGTGTGTTCTGTGGTTAAACATTGCTGTAATTTATGGCTGCTTTCCATGTGCATTATTGTATAGATTTGGATAGAGGAGCAGCTGTCAAAGGGCAACTGTTAATTGAGTAAATACAAACAGAAGGAACCATTCTCAGTGTAAGTCATGAACTAGGTCACTTTGCGAGATAAAGAACTTTAATGACAGATGAATCTGAGAGGCCAGGTAACATGAACACCAGTCTGTTGGTTGAAACTCAAGATAATGCGCTAATCCACTGAAGTGCTGTGTCAGATCTCACCGACCGGCGTGTAAAATGAGGAGTTGATAGCTGATCTATGGAAGCCTGGGTTCCTCAGGTTCGACAGTCTCTGGTGAAGCAGATATACTCCATTGTATTTGGAAAAAACAGAAAGTGATTTTCTGAAGCAACTGATTAGCAAAACAGGCATGAATTATAAAGACAGATTTGGAGCAGGATTTTGGGGCATCTACTTAGGTCTAGTTCGAAATTAAAGTTACTAGGATCACCTGGAAAAGTAAACATACTGTATTATCGGCAAAGGCATCCAGGTGTTATAGTCACTATTTAGAATCAATAATTAATGGACTAAAGGTAAAGTGCCACACTGTATTACTTGAAATTGTTAAAAGTGAACTGAGCAATTTCTGTGCAACTAGTGCGGAATTGCAAAAATAATGACCATTGGGATGATGTTGGTCAGTATGGTTTTACATTTTTCAGAGGAATCATGTGTCACAGTTTCTGGGTCCAAACCATACAGTCTATTGTCCAAACGCTCCTTCAGATGTCAAAAGCAAACAACAAACAATGATGATAGACACCCAGTGTCTGCTGCAGTATTACTGAAAATCATGAACCTAATTTTTATCTCCATCTTAGTAGGCTACAGAGTGATTATTGTTTTAAAAAAATGTAAAAATATTGGTGTCCAGGACACTATAAGACCGGAGATTACACTGTGAGAATGAATAGTGCTCATAAACGGCTGTTGTAATGGTATTCTCACTTAAAACGAAAAAGAGGCCTAGACCCAGAAGCATTATTTGATACATCACGTCTGGAGAGAATAGTCAACAAATCTCAGTTTTTCAGCAATCCTAGTTTTCGTAATGCCTCTCTCCGATCCCTTCCGATGCTGGGAACAGGCACGTTGAAGCCTTTGGAATGAGATGATGCATGCAATTCTGCTTTTATGGATGCCTGTAGAGTGTCTGTAAAGTGGTTTTTGGTTCCTACTATAGAAGAACTTGATTGGTGGTTCTGAGAAACTGCATTTAAGACTGTGATGTTAGATCCTGACAGTCCCATCCCAGTGCGTTCCAGTGTGGCAGATTTCCTGGTTGAAGTCATATCGGCATGCTGTGGAAAAGAGGAAGTTGCCGAAAGATCGCTCACAGACCTTTGATGGAGAGGACTGCAAGTTTGTACTGGCTGATTTATTTGTTCTCCAGGTCTTGCAGGAACACTTGGAGCAAGACATTCCTTTGTGGTCTGGTTTTGCACCAAGTTTGCTGGGGACTCTGAATGCTTTAGTTGTTGACAGATTGGGTTCTTTGTATCCTTCTTGAGGAGACCCAACTTGCAAAGAGCCTCCACTCTTACTTTCTCTGGGTTCATTAATTTATCCACTGTCAATACTCCTGAGTAAGGCATGGTTGAGTCGATTTTAGGGTTGGAGGCTTCTTCCTGGTTCACTGGGACTTTGTGTGGGGTTTTCATTTTAGGTTTAGGGGCCACAGGTGGAGGAATGGGCTTGGAGCTCCTACTTGTCATGGCCTGTGTGAGAGTTTGGGATCCAGAGATGCTTTCATCATGATCTTTATTTGTAGAAACCTGCTGTTCTCCGGTTTTGGCTTCTGTAGCATTGGTTCTCCGCATCGATGCACTCTTGCGCAGATGCACCAGAGCCTCATACGAGAGTGGTCCTCTACGTGCCTCATTCTCTGGCTTATGTTTATTCTGTTGTTCTTCCACTATGTCTTTACCGACTTTGATTTTATGTGGAGGTGGTATCACTACCACATTGACTTCCGAGGGAACTCGTGGAGCTTCTTGATGGAGCTCACAAGCCACTTTGGGTGCCGTCTTTTTCTGGAATGCAGCTATTTCAGGTCTGGTTTGGATTTGCGAGTTACGGTTTGCAAGGACAAATGGAGTAGGAACCATATAATTCAGAATGTCATTTTGCACTAAGCTGCTAGATGAGAATGGACCTTCAAATTGGCTTTGGGGTACATCTACAGACAATACAAGAAAAATATATTTGTACTGCATTATAGGCAAAAGTAGTTATAAATACTAATTGAGCAACAACACACCTTGACTAGGAACCTTGCTGAGTCTTGTTGACGAAAAGAGGTGGGCTGCTTTGTTAGCCACATTTCCTCGAGCTGGCAGCTGATCAGACTCATCATTGGACAGGCCACTGTCATCCTCCGTATCCAGTGACTGAATGGTCTCCTCTAGGTACATGAGACAAGCCTTCTCCTCAGCAGAGAGATACTCCAGACTTTCATCACTCTAAAACATAAATTATTTGCATTTGTGGACGGGTTTTAATGTGAGTTTGTTAAAGGGATAGTTCAACCAAAAATGAAAATTCCATCATCATCTTCTCACCCTTATTTTGATAAAAACCTGTATGACTTACACTCAGAAAAAAGGTACAAAAGTTGTCACTGGGGCAGTACCTTTTCAAAAGGTACAAATATGTGCCATTTAGATTTTGTACTACTTGTACTTTCTTCTGTCTTCTTCAGAACACAAAAGAAGATATTTTGAAGAATGGTTTTGTCTTAAAGGCACTGGGGCCCAAAACAACCCTCAAAAATATCTTCTTTTGTGTTCCAAAAAAGAAAGTAAGTCATACAGGTTTGGATAGACACTTGAATATATTTGATCAATGTTTTCTATACACATGTATAGGCTATTTAAATGTATTTTAACATTATTTACTGTATGTCTTCATAAAAAAAGTATGTCTTACGAAGCATGAATTGAAGCTGACGACGCTGTCACAGCTGCCATTACTGTCAATCTCGCCCATTGCGTCGAGGCCATTGCCATCTTGCCACATGTCACTTATCGGCATTTGCAAATTATGGAAACCTCCACTCTGATATGAATTCAAAGTTCTTTAACAATGATGATGAAACTGCATTTCCCTTTTAAAAAAAAAGAGAATATAAAAAAAATGATATGCACCCTTTGCAAGAATTGTAGTATATTAATAATAATAGTGGAAATTGTAAAGCAATTTAAAATGTAAATACATTAACTTAAATTAGCCAGGAATTATTTGTGTTTTTGTGTACGGTATATTAAATGATCAGATGATGTGAATGAGATTACAGCAGACATTACTCTGAGCTTCTTTAGTTGGATCAAGTCCGGCATGAATGGAAGATAGTGAATCATCGGTTTGCTAAATAGACAAAAATGTTAAATGTGCAAAAAGTTCTGCTGATCAAGTTTAATTCTTTAATATTTTGTACTACAGAAATGGTTTCATTTATTTTATGTACACCTTATGAAAGATCAGCAAGAACAATGTCAATACACTTTGTTTTATTAGTCATCATGTAAAAGGCTCTCACTGTTATAAATTTGCATATGACGTGAATGATGATAACGCATTTTTTTCTTTCAGTGATTACATTGTGTGATACAATGCAAATGTAACAGCAAACAGGTTTTCTTTGTGGATAGATGAATGAAGCAGTTGCAGTTGAATGAAAAATTAAACTATCATAGCACAACATTTGTTTTTCAAATCTGTCAAACTATCATTATATTTTAAAAGTTGATCTGCAATAATCAAACTGTAATCAGTAAACCATATCACATTAGTGTAAAAGCAAAGTCCATTTCCACAGACATAATAAACCCACTGGCCTTTTTTATCTAGTTTATTTAATCTTAATAACATACTGCTAATCAAATGTTTGGTTAATTTTGTAATTGCAACACCAATATGCACTTTGAAACTCCGTAACGTCTTTTATGCAGTTCTAGAGAAATCATCTATGATCATAATAACACTGAAATGACTTTATTATACATGTATGACCTGTATTACACAAGAAAGCACACTTATCTAGTTATCTACTTTAAGGGTATGTGAAACTTTCAGTATCAGATGACACTAGAAATGAATTCACAGTGTTTAACACCTGGGTAAGACAAATAATATAGTAAAAAATATTGCTGAACAATCTAAAAAATGACAGCATGTATATTTATTTCAATTTGATTTAAATTGATACATTTCAGCACATTATTTACAATTGCATATTTAGTTTTAAGTTATAATTTATCCCTTTAATTAAAATCTTAAGAATACTTATATGCAGAAATAAATATATGAAGCTAGAAGCATGCCTTAATAAAAGCTTACCTCTAGTGCAGAAACGAGATGGCAGCCCAGCAGGTTCACGTGCTTCTACAGTGTCAGTGCTGTGAGGTACAGTGAAGTGTCGGTACTGTACATAAGGAAAATCTTCAACCAATCATTTGCGTCTCTCTCCTGCAGCAGCCAATCAGAGAACAGACCGGTGAGTGTAGAGTAAAAAAAAAAAACGAACGTTCGTATAAAAACAGTAGTTTAATGACTGGAAAATACATATGAAAGATGCGTAGTATATACTTAACTACACATGCTACTTCTCTGCACACGCCTGGAATGACAGACACACGATGGCAAAGTGTCGAGAGGATCACCGGCAAATCCCAGTTAATCGCATTATTAAGGGTTTCTTAAAATAACATTAGTTTAAGCCCCGTCAAATGGAACTGATTTGATCCTGTTCCACTAACTGGGATTCATTAGGCTATGTTTTCACACCACATAGGCTACAGGGGATCAGTTTTAACATTTATTTCTCAAAACTAACTAACGTTACGTTAGTTCCTATGCTGCTCATAAGAAATCCAAGTAGTGTGGTAACTCTTCAATCGGTTTTAACATTAACTTTTAAGGTTTTATTGTACTATTGCACTTGCTACTCGAAGAAATCCAGTTGTTACTAACTATTCAATCGGTTTTAATATTTCTTTAAACTAACACGTGGTTATGGTAGTGGTACCACAAGCTACTATAAAAATCCAATCATGACTAGTAACTACTCATTAGTTCTTATTCCAATGTGATAGTAGCCTTACTCACCATTTAGTCACTATTGCTAAGGAGTAAGTACTGAATGAGTTAGTAATTCTAAAATGATTACTTTAACAAAATAGATGCTAGTTTAAGAATTAAATGTTAAAAGCCATATGCAAAAAAGATTTTTACATTTTCTAAAGAATCTAGAGTTGTACTTGTCTGCGCAAAACAACATTGGGGTTCCTGGTTAAATAGGAGTTATGGAACGAAGTGCTTGGTAAAGTTTAATACTAACATTAAAGTTTGGCAGAAGTAATGTTTCCTTTAGTAAACAACACTAATTAGTTAACAATTAAGCAGAAAAAAAAATACACAAGAATATTTATATATATCAATTCAAGTTTATTTATCATTACCCAGTATAACCAGTGATTTTGTAGCAATTTGAGTGCTGAACATGCAGTTTCTCACTCAAAGTTACCTTAGTGTAACACTGATCACAGCCATTTAGAAAAATCACTGCAAAAAAACAAAAAAAAAAGTCCTTTGGCCTTACAATGACACCATTTCTTCAAAATAAAAAGGCTGCAAACAAGTAAACAACAGTGTGGATAGTACCTGACTGAAAAATACTGAGAATGTACATCGTCATCATCAGGCCTTACAAGATGTTTTCTCTCTAAAGTTCATCCATTCTCTAACGCAATGATACTTTGCTACACTAAACCTCAGATATCGGCCCTGTAAAGCAGGAAAAAGTTCAATATGACACATTCCATCACTTAAAATGTAAAATGAAAGTCACAACAATCACTCTTCCTAAAAATATGTCATGGTCACTTGAGAGAGAATAAACACATTTTGCATAAAACAATCTTGTGTGGTCATTTGTAGAAATTACACAAGTGCCCTTAAAAGAAGAACAAAATCCACAGATTCACAAAGTAGTTCAGTGAGATTCTACTGTCAGCACCATTGTTGTCCACTTCAACTTAAAATCCACGCTTTCTCGCTAACTAGCTTACTGAAAATGTGTAAAAACGCATAGAGTATTCAGAGTCGACACTCTGTGACTATTTCAAGTAACAGGTACAATGGAGCCAGTGAACTTAAGACTTCATGTAGTGCCATCGATTGTTCAGAAGCTGTGCGTATGACCTTAAAAAGACAGATAATATAATAAATACAGTAATGCCATGATTAAATTAGATATCATGAAAGGCATGTCTTTAGCTGTGCTCCACCGTTTTTTCAATACTACTCTGGCCACAGAAGCACTTTGTGTGTTAAAAGACTGAAATATTTGATTACTTTGTTAAAAATGAACAATTATGCCTTATGCGATCACTCGTTAAAAGTTTCATTATTTGTTAGATACTACCAAGAGTTTAGCTAGCAGTGTCAAACAGCTGTTACTCACACATCTTTGAGCTGCAGGCAACAGAAAAGTGTTTACATGAGGTCATGAGTGAATCTCACGAAAACATGGCTGGGTCACATTTAACAGCAGAGAAAAAAAAAGAAAAAATATATTTTTAACATAATTTTCATTAAATTATTAGATGTAATTCAGTTACTTATTTTCCAATTAAATGACAAGCAGGCTAACTTTAATACTACTATGTATAAATACTTCATAATTTATAATATCATACTGTATTACTAATATTAAATGAGAATTATGGTAAGAATTGTGAAAATAGGCATCAACAACTATAAACACACATATAACTTAAGATGCCTGTTAATAATTAATTAACAGTTACAGTTATTTTTTTGAATTGTGATTTTTTACTTCTTTGATTCTGCAGTGAAATATGACCTGGATGTGTTTTGCGAAATTCACCCTAATACTAGTATTGTAATCATTATATATCAAGGTAGTCAGTGGAGAATCCCTTTAAAATTTGGTTTGAAGATACGGCTTTGTCATCACATCTGGCAACAGACTCAAAAACACGAGCACATTTAATACTTCAACCTCGAGAGTAAACCAAAGTTAAAAGAATACTGAATTCTTGGGGGAACTCGACATGTGAGAGTCTTCTGAAGCTGCTAGACAATGTGAGGTAGAGGACTGTACCAAGCTGGAACAGGCAGCAGAGAAAGAGCAGGTACCATGTCAGGTGGCGTGGCAGTGACGTGGCAAAGGGGGGTGCGGGGTGGGGGTGATTTCAAAAACAGAGCGAGGAGTGTCACACCTCCCCGAAGTTGGTGTGGCCCGTCTCCTTGGCATGTTCCCTTGCTTCCTTCTGCCCCACCAGGCCAGTCTGGCACACCATGCAGCGCAGAGTGAAGCGGTTGACGTCTGTGTATTGACGTTTCCTCCGCGCCTCGTCGGCGAGCTCCAGCGCTTGGGCTAAAATTATGTCATCTGTGGTGGAAAACAGAGTCTGTGCGGGAATATCTGAATTGGGCATCACCTTCTGGAGTGGGTCATAATGAATCCCATCATAAATTAGCAGCACTCGTTTAGTGTAACCGGCATCCTCGCCGAAGCGGTCGACGCGCACAGTCTGAGTGTCAACGACGCAGATCTCACACTGGTAGAACTTTGAGAGGATTGAAACCTCTATGGCGCCTCCCCACGTGTCATCGCGACGGATCCAGGAGCAATAGTCCTCATTAGTCTTGCCCAATACTGCCTCTGAGTACGCGGTGGGGTCACTAGCTACAATCTGTGCGATGAGCCCGCGCATTTCAGGCACACAGCCTGGGTCGTAAACGCCACCTTCCATAACGTAGGTCACACTGGTAAACAGACAAGAGTTGTCGGCTGGGACGACGTGGCGCTCTAGAACCGGTGACAGGTCAAGACTGGGCCCTTTGGTCACAGTGGTTTGTGATTGGGGTTTGGGTTTGTTCTTCTCCTCCTCTACAATCAGAGTGTCTCCTGGAACAATAAACATACCAATGAGCAACACAGCAAACTCAGCAAGATGGTTTTATAAATACAGAATTAAAAGAATAGTTCACCCAAAAATGAAAATTTGCTGAGAGTTTGATGACCCCAGGTCATTCAAGATGTAGATGAGTTTGTTTCTTCATTGGAGCAGATTTGGAGAAATTAAGCACTACATCACTTGTTCAATGGATCCTCTGTAGTGAATGGGTGCCGTCGGAATGAGAGTCCAAACAGATGATGATAACACCACAACAATCCACAAGCAATTTTACTAATCCACAAGCTGCGTGTTTGTAATGAATAAATCCATCAAGACGTTTTGACAACAAAACATTGCTTACAGCTAAAATACGTACGGAAGAGGATTAGGGCCAAGCAATAATAAAAAAAAAATTAAACCATCTTGAGAATAAAGCCATTATAATATGAGATTAAACTCTTAATAAATTTAAAATTTCAAAATGTCAAAATAAAATGTTGAGAATAAACTCATTAAATTACGAGAAAAGTTAAATTTCGAGAAAAAAGGCTCTTTAAATTAAAAAAAAAAAGCTGAAATAAAATATTGAGAATAAACTTTAAATTACGAGAAAAAAAGTTACATTTTGAGAAAAAAAGGTCTTTAAATAAAAAAAAAAAAAGGTGAAAATGTTGAGAATAAACTCATTAAATTACGAGAAAAAAAAGTTACATTTCTCAAAAAAAGCTTGTTAAATTTCGAGAAAAAAGCTCATTAAATTTAGAGAAAAAAAGCCAAAATAAAATGTTGAGAATAAACTCATTAAATTATGAGAAAAACTATTTTAAATGATTATTAAATAATTTATTTATTAAAATTATTAAATATATGCTGCCTTGTTGGGACAACAAAGCCCTCCCTATAGCCTGCCTACCCCTATTTAATACTTTATTATTAAACACTCGTTAAGCAATTGATTTCCACTATCTTGTTGAGAAAGATAATGTAGCTCTTCAGCAATTAAGCTATTTTATTGATAAAATTGCGGGGCAGCGCTGAGAAGTTTCTGTGTTGCTGAATGTGCTGTGAGCTACAGCGAAGACACCGCAATATTTTAGAATGCTTCTAATTTTTATTTTTTTTTTAAACGTAGAGAGTGTTAATTTGTGCAATAATAACCTACCAGCAATGTAAAGATGATTTTTTAATATATTAGAATAGGAACATTACAATATAAGTTTTTTAGAACGAGTACATTATTATTTATGGGCCTAAAAACAAGATGCAAACAATCAGAATATTGTACCTGGAGGAGAGTGCCCAATGTAAACATGAAACATATGCCATTACTTATATTGTAGCCTACTATGGTACAGTTATGGAGGCCCTTCATAACGCAGAGGTCAACTGCCTGCTCTGCCTATAGTTAGAAATGGCTCTATAGTTTGCAGTGTTTAATAAACAGTTGTTTTACTAAATTCTGCTGAGGTGAAATTCAGTGCAGTCCCACATCGTGATACATATCGTGGCCTCTGTAAAGAGAAACGTATCGGTGATACACAGCCCCAATCCATTGGTGAACAAGTGATGTAATGCTAAATTTCTCCAGATCTATTCTGATGAAAAAAACAAACTCATCTTAATCCTGGATGGCCTGAGTGCGAGTACATTTTCAACATTTTTTGGGGTCAACTATTCCTGTAGCACATTGCAAACAAATCAAGTGTAAAGATCATGCAAACCCAAACCTGATTTGATAGGGTAATCTTTGAGGTGGGCTTCACCATTGTGTAGATCCAGGCTGGATGGTGGATAGCCTACCATGATCTTCTGCACATCACATGGTATTCCAGTTAGCTCTTCAATCTTATCTTTAAGCTCCTGAACACATGATTGGTGTGTAAGGCCCTGCATCAGATGGGTCCCATTCTTGGCTTTGCAACGCAGACGCAGCATCCTGTACCTGTTCGGTTCTGGACACAGAACAGGTGCATGAGCTAAATTCATATGAAGTTTAGAAGCAGTTATATTTTGGCTTTAAAACAAGGACATATGCAACAATAAAATTATAAGACTAAAAATATAGATAAATCATCAATGTAAAACAATGGCAATTTAAATAACAGTTGAAAATGTGCACGTATTTACACAGTATATGAATACATTAACATAAAAAAAGAAAGAAAGAAACGAGGAATATGATAATGGCATTAAAATATATATTCCAGTATCACTAGATATAATTGATCTACTGAGTACTTGAAAAAAAACAAAAGCACTAACGTTACAGCTGAACAAAATAATAAAAGCATATATAATTATTCATTTAAAACTGTATAACCTTATTTTTTTCTCACCTAAGCAAAAGTATTGGTTGTTTAATAATATAAAAGACAATGTTGACTACAATCTAAACTAGGCTAACTGTTAGCCAGGCTAAAGATAACGCTACAAAAGCTCAGCAGATATATAATTATATAACCTCAAATTCAAACAGTCCTTTCACTATAAAAACACCCTTTAAAGATAAATGAAAATATTGTCTTAATAAATAAAAATCACTCGTAGTTTGCGGCTGGCCCGATGCTAAGTCACTCACCACTGAACGCTTCTAAAACAACAACAACAATTGACACACTGACCGAGCAGAAACATGCGTGTTACGTCACACAAACTGTGCACTACGTCCTGAAAACTACACAAGCTGTAGACGGCAATTGTTCGGCAATTCGTGCAATATCAGCATATCAATATTTAACATTTTTACTTTTAAAAATTAATATGTAACACCGCAGAGACATTTATAATGAACTAGTGAAACGCTGATTTAAAATAGTGGGGGAAAAAACGTGGACAATCACATATAATTGGTTATATATAATATATGTATATATATATTAATGTTTTACAGTCGTGTATTATGTAACCTGTTCTGTGCAATAAAAACATCTAATGTGAATCCGCCAGTCTGTAATGTGTCTCCCGGCCACAAGAGGCGTTACATATTATCAACACTTTATTTTATTGCGTCATTCTGTTTCCGGAATTGCGCCGCCATTGAAACAGCATCAACCAACGTGAGATTTTCGTTGCCGCGCCAATAACTATTGCATTTCATATTACATTGATCTCTTTCTTCTAAAAATATCAGGATATTGCTCGGAAGAATGGCGTACAGAGGACAAGGACAGAAGGTTCAGAAGGTCATGGTGCAGCCCATCGTATCCTTCAGAACGCAGAACTGGATTGGCTTTTTTCCCCATTGTATTGATATACTTTGGTTTCGTAATATTAATAATGTTACATTGTATTACATATTGTATTAGGAATTACATGATTTTTTTGTGTGTAATTATATCTTTGATAAGTATTTGAGATGTTTGCATCAAGTTTGTTTTTGTCCTGCTGATCGGTTACTTACGAATGAATGAAAAATGCTTTTTTAAATTATTCACGGGTTATATTTGATAACAGTGTAATGTTGTGAATATTTGATTGTTTCCTTAATTACACCTTCAGAACCTTATTTTCAGGTATCTACAGAATGTAAGTTAATCATTTTATTATGTATATTTAACATGCATGCATATATACATATAAGTATATACATACATATATATATTGGTGCTGTCAAACTATTAATCGCATCCAAAATACATTTTGTTTACATAATATATGTGTGTACCGTGTATATTTATTGTGTATTTATAAATACACACACACATACAATATATATTTTGAAAATATTCACATGTATATGTTTATATTTATATTACAGATAAATATATTTAATATATAAACACAACATATTAGTCTTAAATATTATCATGCATGTACACACACACACACACACACACGTAGTTAATTGTATTATTAAGTGTTGATGAAATGTGAGGTTTTTCTGTTTTCTACTATTGTTTTTTTCTTTGTTTAATTTTAATTTTTTTATTTAATTAGATTTTTTTGTTATACATTTTTAGGACAGTTTTTGTATTTATCATCCTCATGAAAATAAAAATCTAAATGACCAGTTTAAAATCTAATATAAATTAAAAGTTCAAAATAAAAATGACCAGTTGCTAATATTTTTTCCCCTTTCTGTGCAGCGTTCTCGAATCCAGGTTTGGCTGTATGAACAGGTCAACATGCGGATAGAAGGATGCATCATTGTGAGTAAACACAGCGAGTCTCAAATTTACCGTTAACGCACTTTACTCTTTCCACACAGCTCATTTTCATCTTTACAGACAATTTTGTGAACAATATCATGCAAGCATGTGAATAAAGAACTCTTATTTGCTTTCTTTGTGTATGTTTCAAGGGATTTGATGAGTATATGAACTTGGTTTTGGATGATGCTGAGGAGGTTCACATGAAGACCAAGAACAGGAAGCCACTGGGTAAGTCTGAACTTTGCGATACTGGCAAGTCATGCGTTTCTGAGAAATAACTGTTGTTTGATGTATGTACGATATGACGTTAAACATATTTTATCTCCAATAGGGCGGATTATGTTGAAAGGAGACAACATCACATTGCTGCAGAGTGTGTCCAATTGATTGTCTGTTAGTTCATTTGGATATTATTTGTTTGCTGTTAGATTGTTGGTTTTACTTTTTCATTTGTCAATATTTGGTATATTTTGACCCATGTTTAAAATTGTGAAAAAGTTTTGTTTCTTTTCTAAATTTCAAAAATAAATCTTTTTTTTTTCTCCACTGTTCCAGGCTACTGTTTTTAGTGTTGGGAGTTAAACAGTGACAATTAGCAGATGTTTATCAGACTGAGAAAAAAAAGTAAAGTTCGGGCTCTAAGATTTTTATTGTTTTTGAAAGAAATGTCTTCTCGCCAAAGCTGCATTTATTTAATTAAAAATACAGTAAAATCGTTAGTATTGCGAAATATCATTTCATTTATATATATATATATTTATTTTATTTATTTTGGTGTAATGTTTTAAAATATCATCTATTCCCATAAAGGCAAAACTGAATATTCAGCAGTTTTTTTTTTTTTTTTTTTTTAAGATTATACCTTTTTTTTTCTTTGATTAATATAAACTTTAAAAGAATAGCATTTATTGACTAACAGCATTTATATAATAGCATTTATACAGACTTTTTGTAACATTAATCTCTTTGCTGTCCCTTTTGATCAATTTAATGCATCCTTGCTGAATAAATTTAATAATTTATGTAAAAATTGTACTGAACTAATACCTAGTGCGTGTTTTTGTGCAACCAAGCATGACTGCTCATTGACACGGATCTTTGTTTCTTATATCGTTTAGAAATATGCATATTTTAATCGTATTTGGAAGTAATATTTGTTTTTTGTTTGACACCTGTCTGCAGCTAACAGTGTAACCACTAGAGGGCAATACATTAGTTTGTCTTTGTAGTGTAATAGAGGTGAAAGATGTTACATGTGACATGTAAATATACCTTTTAAAAATGAAAAAAGTATGTTTTGCATTTTTAGCTGTCTTTCCCCACTGTATTGTATAAGTGCGTTTTACTCGTATAGCCCAATGAAACAAACTGCGTCATTTTCTTAAGAAGTTAATACCTTTAATACATCTGACCTTTTTAATTAATTTTATTATTATTGTTTATATGTGTGTGTGTGTATAGAGAGAGAAAGAGAGATGATTATTTTATTTATTTTTTTTCTGACCTTTCAAACTCAAAAGTTAATTTTGAACCACAAATGTTACTGGTAGGATTAAATAGGTTAACAGATGCTTTTAACCAAAACAGCTAGCACATATACAGCACATTTAATAACCTGATGAACTTTACTAATCCTTCTTGATTAGAAAGAAAGTGGTTTAATAATAAAATATTTAATAATGTTTTCATAATGAAAACTGCCATTCAAGGTTCTAAACAATTATACAAAATACATGTGATGAAATCACAAAACCAGTCTTGAGTATCACAGGTATATTTGCAGCAATAGCCAGCAATACATTGTATGGGTCAAAATCAATTTTTCTTTTATGCCAAAAATCATGAAGATATTTTATAAATTTCTTACCGTAAATATATCAAAACTTCATTTTTGATTAGTAATATGCATTGCTAAGAACTTCATTTGGACAACTTTAAAGTTGATTTTCTCAATATTTAGATTTTTTTGGACCCTCAGATTCCAGATTTTCAAATAGTTGTATCTCGGACAAATATTGTCTGATCCTAACAAACCATACATCAATGGAGAGCTTATAAATTTGATGAAATTTCATAAAAAAAAAGACCCTTAAGACTGGTTTTGTGGTCCAGGGTCACAAATTACAGAATTGAGCGATGATTAAAACAATCCAGTTGCAACCATGACGTGATTTTGAATCAGTACTGATTGTTCAACAGATGAATACACTACATCTGCATAGTTCTTTATCTAAACGTTATTGCGTGGTGCAGTTTGTGGTATTAGTTTCAAATCCCCCAACAACTAATTTTAAGCTTAAAGCTTTAGATTTAAATAACGGTCGTTTTCCTCAAGGGGAAGTTTGATAAAAATCTGGAAATATGAAAACAGCAGCTTGTCAGCAGAGCTCAGATGGGTTTGCCAGAGAACAGGAGAGCTGTGACTTTGAAGTCAGAGGCAGTGGTTGGTGAGTCTCTAGATAGGGACTCATTGCCAACCTGTGGAGGAAGCGGTATCTAAATCACGAGTACAAGCATTGCGTGTGTGCACAGAGCCGGAGAACCAGATGTAGCTGTGAAGCTCATCGGGAGGAAGTCAGTTGCTGACTCCAGAGACTTTAAGCTCACTTTATAACTGCGACCACACGCTTTTCGTCGTTCACTGTGGCTTCAACCACAGTAATGTTGCATAAAGTCAATCCCCTTGTGAATTTTCCTTTCAGTATTCATTCGGTGTGCATCTTTCTGGGGGCTTTAAATGCTCAAAATCGCTTCTTTTTCACGTGTAGATGAAAATTAATGTGTCCAGAAGTTCCAGAACTGACTAAACTGAACTTAAAGTTGCTTTCTTAATAGGCCTACACGTTCATGGTCTTCATGTGAACAATGCATTGCTATACATTATTCTAGAAACAATTTTGTTCATCAAAATATACAGAAAACTTGTTTTTATTGAATGGCTTTCCTTTTTAACTGATGTCATCTAGAATACAACCAAATCCCAAAGGAGAAATTACATACATTTTGTTCTTTTATTTGCATAGGTATAGGCTATTGTGCATAATTTTGGTGCTTATGGAATATATCTGAAAGATAGATTTACTCAAATGTGTGATACAGCGTTATGATGATAAACTAAACCAAAAAAAAAAAAAAATCAGCTACTTCAAATAAAATAAACGTTAACTGATATTTTAAAAAAGCAAACTGATTTTATTTCTCAGCTAGTTCTAATTTTTATTGAGTTTAGCTTCAGGTACTAAAATATTTCAAATGAACTAAAACTGAAATAAAAAATTAACAAATTATATAGACATTTAAAAAAAAAAAAAAACTAAAAAAACTTTATTAAAACTTTAACTAAAATTACAATGAAAATAGAGAATATATAAATAAAAGCTAATTTAAAATCTAAAAAAGTGATGATAGTATCTCAGTGATACTAAAATACCACTGTGCTATAGTCCCACTACAATCCCACAATGCAATGTGCTCAGTTTGCAAAACAAAAAAATGAACCTGAGGTGTACTAAAAATAGTTTTTTAAAATGTCAAATCGAATTAAAAAAACTGCAACACAATTGTGTTGATTATTTTAGAACTGGATTGCAGTCCACATGTTCTTTGATAGAGTCATGTGACAGCAATGTAGTATACTAATGTAAAAAAGATAAACAAGCAATAATAAACCAAAAGAAGGAACAGGATGCATGGGGAAAAACCCATGAGTAGTTTTATTTGATTAATTTTTTAAAATATTAATTGACTTTAATGGTAGGCCCTTATTTCCTTTTAGTTCTGTCTAGGTTTTCCACTCATACTCTTCCATGCACACTTCTTCACTCAGTTTCCTTATATTACGCAAATCCCATCCTTCAGTGAGACCCAGCTCTTCCGTTCCTCTCACCCCAGTCAAAAAACCAAAGAGCCAGTGTATTTCTGCCATGACCAGGCTGTGGGAAACCAACCAAATGCTTTGGAGGCAGGTCAGCTCTTGCTGGGTTTAGCCGTCGGAAACACTGCCCAGGTCAGATTGCCATCCGGGAGCTCCCGAGGGGCCTTCCTGTTCCTGCGGGTGTGATTGTTGTGAGCGTGTCCTTTGTTCTCCCTCCCCCCGACTCGACCCGTCTCCTACCTCGGCTCCGACCGGACAGGTTCAGTCTGTACGCCTGCACTGCCCTCAACATCCACACCATCCACTCAACCCCAGCTGTCTGGATCACTCACACGTGTTTGGACGCTGATAATGTTTTTGTTCACTTTAAGAATAGCATCTGCGTATCCAAACAGGAGATGCTTTCACATTAAATAGGAATTTTAAAAGACTTCAGGCAATTTATCTGGCTGCCATCCTCTCTGTCTGGAAAGAGTGATGGCCTGCTTGTTTTCATTGTTCTGAATTGAGGACGAAAATACTTCATATAGAGACTCAAAGAGCTCAGAAAAAGATTCTTTGTAAATGACTCTTTTGTAATTTCTTAATGAAACGATTTAATTGTGTGAGAAGTGACACTTATACATCTGGAAAAAGAAAAAAAGATAAGTGTAAAGATAATTACTTCAAGGTTGGAGACCTGTTATTTGATTTATTTATTTATTTTAAATTGAAGCAGTTTTTTGTTAATAATATTTCATTTATTTTTATACATTATTTTTTCATTTTATTTATTTATTTTCTATATATTTTATATATCAAGCCTTTTGTAAAAAATTGTTTATAATTTGAAATGGTTGGGGAAATGATAAGTAATAATCAGTGAAGCAGTTATTTATTAATAATATTATTTAAAATATATATTTTGGAAAATGTATTAAAATATATTTAAAAAAATAAAATTTGAAGAATGGCTGTCCTACAAATAAACGTGCACTTAACAAAAACTGCAGGAAGCCTTTTGAAAACTAAAGAAATTGCTTACAAGTTTATGATTTGACAAGATTGGAGACCTGTTATTTAATATAATAATAATAATAATAATAATCAGTGAAGCAGTGTTTTCATTATTACTATTATTTAAAATAAATATTTAGAAAAAAATAATACAAATGGCTGTCCTCCAAAAGAAAGTGTTGTTAAGAACTGCTGGAACCCTTTTACAAATGACCAAAAAAATAAAAAATAAAATAAAAATAATAATATATATCAGTCAACATTTGATTTAAAGTGGATCAAAACCTTTCATCAAAGTTGTCCAAAAACCTAAAACCAAAATGCGTTCTTGTCTTAGGACAACTTTGATTAACATTTTTGATCCACTTCAAATATTGACTACTGTATGTGTATACAGGTGCTGGTCATATAATTAGAATATCATCAAAAAGTTGATTTATTTCACTAATTCCATTCAAAAAGTGAAACTTGTATATTATATTCATTCATTACACACAGACTGATATATTTCAAATGTTTATTTCTTTTAATTTTGATGATTAGAGCTTACAGCTCATGAAAGTCAAAAATCAGTATCTCAAAATATTAGAATATTACTTAAGACCAATACAAAGAAAGGATTTTTAGAAATCTTGGCCAACTGAAAAGTATGAAAATGAAAAATATGAGCATGTACAGCACTCAATACTTAGTTGGGGCTCCTTTTGCCTGAATTACTGCAGCAATGCGGCGTGGCATGGAGTCGATCAGTCTGTGGCACTGCTCAGGTGTTATGAGCCCAGGTTGCTCTGATAGTGGCCTTCAGCTCTTCTGCATTGTTGGGTCTGGTGTCTCTCATCTTCCTCTTGACAATACCCATAGATTCTCTATGGGGTTCAGGTCAGGCGAGTTTGCTGGCCAATCAAGCACAGTAACACTATGGTCATTGAACCAGCTTTTGGTACCTTTGGCAGTGTGGGCAGGTGCCAAGTCCTGCTGGAAAATGAAATCAGCATCTCCATAAAGCTTGTCAACAGAAGGAAGCATGAAGTGCTCTAAAATTTCCTGGTAGATGGCTGCGTTGACTGTGGACTTCAGAAAACACAGTGGACCAACACCAGCAGATGACATGGCAGCCCAAATCATCACTGACTGTGGAAACTTCACACTGGACTTCAAGCAACATGGATTCTGTGCCTCTCCACTCTTCCTTCAGACTCTGGGACCTTGATTTCCAAATGAAATGTAAAATTTACTTTCATCTGAAAAGAGGACTTTGGACCACTGAGCAACAGTCCAGTTCTTTTCTCCACAGCCCAGGTAAGACGCTTCTGACGTTGTCTCTGGTTCAGAAGTGGCTTGGTAGCCCTTTTCCTGAAGACGTCTGAGTGTGGTGACTCTTGATGCACTGACTCCAGCTTCAGTTCTCTCCTTGTGAAGCTCTCACAAGTGTTTGAATCGGCTTTGCTTGACTGTATTCTCAAGCTTGCGGTCATCCCTGTTGCTTGTGCACCTTTTCCTACCCAAATTCTTCCTTCCAGTCAACTTTGCATTTAATATGCTTTGATACAGCACTCTGTAAACAGCCACACCTTTCAGTAATGACCTTCTGTGACTTACCCTCTTTGTGGAGGGTGTCAATGTTCGTCCTCTGGATCATTGCCAAGTCAGCAGTCTTCTCCATTATTGTGGTTTCAAAGAACAAGAGATACCAAGAATTTATACTGTAGGGATGGTCATTTATTCAAACTCAAATGTAAATATTCTAATATTTTGAGATACTGAATTTTGACTTTCATGAGCTTTAAGCTCTAATCATCAAAATTAAAAGAAATAAACATTTGAAATATATCAGTCTGTGTGTAATGAATGAATATAATATACAAGTTTCACTTTTTTAATGGAATTAGTGAAATAAATCAACTTTTTGATGATATTCTAATTATATGACCAGCACCTGTGTATATATACAGAAAATTGTCTGTAAATCCTCAAAACTGTGTGTCAAGGTAAGTCTCTTAAAAAAATGTTTTTATTATATTTTATTTCATTTCTTTTCTTTTTTTTCATGTTTTCGGGTTTTTAAATCATTTATTACTTTAATCAAAACATTTGTAGAAAATTATATTTCTTTTATTATTATTATTATGAATTTTTCATTATTTATCAAAGACTCAAGGTTGTTGATGTTGAACTTCCAGAACTAGGTTGAAAAATACTTTCCTCACTAGAGGTGCAAAAAAAGCACAAACGCTGCAAATGCTGTTTACACGTAGGTGACACTCCACCAAAGCGTTCTGTGCGCACAGGCAGTGACCTGTGAACATGTTGCTTATCTTGTTTTAACAGTCTGGTCGTAATACATAATACCTCCATTTTTCTCCTATTAACACATACAATAATATGCAAGTCTGATAAGGGCTTTTGTTTCTCATTTTCACCCAAGGAAACATTCATAGCATTTTTCATTGTGACTCACTTTGGCTGAAATGGACGTGGCACCGTTGGGCAAAGGTCCAGACTCTGAGTGTAAGTGAAAGAGGGTCCAAATCAGGCCGGGCTTTGTGCAAATAAATAATGAACAAGCTTCAGACATTTCCATGTTTCAGCATCATCAGATGATCAGTGATGATAGAGGGTATCAAGGGACTGCTGGTCAATGGGTGTACTTTGTAGTGCACTTTTCTATGTAATCGTTTCAACAGCATACAAATGTAACACAGATAACATGAAAGCAGTCGCATGTTCTTAGCACTAATGATTCAATGAAAAGTGCTCCTTGCATTCTGTGAAATACTGTACATAATGTTTTCAGTTGTTAAATCTCAATCTAAAGTAATGAATTTTAAATACATTTGGTAATTCTTAAAGGAAACAAAGACAATTTTACAATTTAATTGCAGTTCATCATTATTAACCTTTTGCTCAAAGTCATGAAAATGCAAGGAAAATTTGATCTTACTATACATAATTATGGTAACAAATTTGACATTTTAAGATATATAATACCCAATATATATATATATATATATATATATATATACATTGGATCAAAAATGATGTTTTTCTTATTACGTTTAATAAATAATTTTGTGTTAGAAATGAGGAGATAGTGCTTGCTTTTATTTCTGTGTATTAATTTTTAGTCCGAATGCTTATTAAAAGAAATGCAAAACAAAAAGAAACTTTTTTGGATTTGTTTTGATGCTTTCAATAACACATAGTGAAAGTTGGCATCAGCTTTTCATTGTTAAAGTCATTATTTGCGCATATGTTAATGAGGGACCCAAAAGGCACCAGTTTTAAAATGACCCTAAACAAACAGACTACAAAGTGACACTTATGTAATTTAGTGCATTTTGGAATAGAATTTGTTGTTGCCCGTTTTGTGGTAAACACTCACACTCTAAACTTCTCACTTATGTTTGCTAAAATTGGTCACTTTTCCACCTTTCATGGAAGTTTTTTTTTTTTGTCTGTGAGGTAGACTTTTGCACACACACACACACACACACACACGCGCACGCACACATATGCACGCGCACACACACACAATGTGTTGGCAATTCAATATGAAGTGCCTAAATGTACCAAACAAAAGACCTGCAGGGGAGCAAAAGGAGATGTGGAACAAAAAACAAACGAGTAATGAAATTATAACAATACAGAGAGAGAGTGAGGGGTGCGGGTGCCACAATGGCAGGGAACAATCGCGCCGCGTCAATGGAAAAAAAAGTGTGTGCGGAGAGGGGGGGTAGGCTTTGGACAATAGGCCGGTGACAGCAGCACAATGGCGGCACTGTTTTCAATTAGACATTATCTCATAGACAGAGTGGCAGGTTTCATTGTGCTAGGGGGCTATTTTCAGGGCCGCCTTTGTGTGCGGCACTGCCAATATTCCCTTCAGCCCCTGCCGTGAGCCGGCCCTTTATTCTCGCTACTGTTTGTTTTTTTTTTTGCACAAGCGCTAAAGTAGAAATGTGGGTGGTTTTGGACCAGACAGGCCTCTGAAAGGAGAAAAAGGGGGAGTGGGGCATAACTTGTGCCTTGTCACCTGGGTTTACCACGGCAAATTGAAAATAGCAAGAGCTGGAATCTCTTGGCAGACTTGAATGCGACGCCGATTTGACATGCACTGCTTGTGTGTTTGTGCTTGCAGTTTGGTGGCCCGGTGGGCATCGTGGTCTTGATCTAGGATGGTTTGACTATGTATCGTGGCTTATAATCCAAATTCACTTTCTGTTCCAAACCAATATCAGCTCACATGGCACTAACAACGTCAAGGTCATGGGTTTGATTCCCACACATTTCTGAAGCCATCGACAAGACTGATACTGCACTGTAAAAAGTGATAAGTTGACTTAACTTAAAAAAATTGAGGAAACCCATTGCCTTAAAATGATTAAGTACATAATAATAATAAAAAAAAAAAAAAAAAGTGTTTTTTAATTATCATTTACTTAAAATGTTTAAGGCAACGGGTTTCCTCAATTTTTTAAGTTAAGTCAACTTATCACTTTTTACAGTGTGGATTCAAGCATCCCAGTTTAAAAGATTGAGTTTTTAAAGAGCTTTTAGTTCCTAATTTATCCACAAATATCCTCTGTTCATGTAGCACAAACAGCAGGGAATGGCTGTAATGATGCCAAGGTTGTGGGTTCGATTCCCAGGGAATGCATGAACTGTATGTCTGTCAAACTACAAAAATAACAAAAAGTACCGTGAACGGTCCATACGACTTGTGCACTACATCACAGGTCTTCTGAAGCCTTTGTGAGGAAAACAGATCAAATCTGAAGCACCATACAATCAAATTTGATGGGATATTACAAGCATGCCAGCTTTTAAAAAATTGTCTGTCCTTCGTTCATGCAGCTCAAACAAGGTTATGGGTTCGATTCCCAGGGAATGTATGAACTGGAAAGAAAAGAGAAATGCTTGAATACAACATCAGTTACTTTAGATAAAAACATCGACCAAATACATAAATGTCTGTCAAGCTCCAAGAATAACAAAAAAGTACAGTCCATTTGACTTGTGTAATACATCACAAATGTTAAGTTATATGATAGCTGTGTGTAGAAAACATTACATTTGAAGCACCATAGCAAGTTTGACATGATGCCAGTTTGCAACATTCAGTTTTGTTTAAAAAAAAAGTGTTTCATAGAAAAATGAATACAGGCAACAGCAAGATGGTGAATAAATAATGACAGAATTGTCATTTGTAGATTAACAATTGCTATAAAATTGAGTATGCAAAGTATTTTGGCAAGGGCCTCTTTGCAGCTTGTTTGCATTATGGGTAGAGGCATTAGCAACTCCCTTTTAACATGTGCAATATTCTTTCTGTCATACATACTGTGCTCCTTTTTATAATTGATTGTATATTTTGCTTTAGTGCTCTAGCAGAGCTGTGATGCTTGTTTCTGTAGAGTTTTTCAATCCACAGTGTGAGCTCCAAACAAGCAGACACGAAACAGTCGAGGTTAATGCCCTTTGCCCGTTTCCTCCGGTTTGGAGAGAGAATTCTGGCACATCGAAATGCCGAAAGCCTGAAAGCACCATCAGATAAACTTGTTTGGAGCCTCTCAACCCATTTTGTTCAGGTACGAGATATTTGATGAAAGCACGAAGTTGCACAAAAAGCTTGTAATTGGCTCGAAAATAAACGAGGCCCAACTTGCCACTCAAACCTTTTGGTTCTCAAACCACCTGCTGCTTTTTTGCTATTGCTTTTACCTCAATTAGGTTGTGCAGACCTGATTCTTCTGATTTCACTGAGCGTTTGCGGTCGAAAAGGAATGTTTTGCATCATATGCGTCTCAAAAACAAACACGTTTGTTGCTTGAAATCAACGAAACAGAAATCGGAACGGGTTGCGGCTTTCCGATAATTCTCAGAAATAATGCGCTTGACCTTATCGCATATGTGTTTTTGGGCAAGTATCTGTCACGTTTGCTTTTCTATATCAGCCCGGTTCCCTCCCATGCGGTTTGAGTGACTATCTGGCTCAGTATTATTTCCCCATCAACATTTTTTGCGCTTTTTTTTATGAGGACACGTTGGTTTTTGTGAAGTGCCTACATAGACAAAACTGCCATTTTGGTTGGAGAGTAAGCAGTGCAGATAGCAGTTGCAAAGGAAAATAATCATTTCATGGTGGTTTACGTCATTCTCCCACAATTCCACACTGCTGCCACATTGAACAAGCATGATTGGTTTAATGGCCTAGTTAATCAATAAAATTTTAAAGGTTCAAAAAGTAAATCACTTATTTGGAAGCGAAATGAAATGCTTCAATATGTTTTTTTTCGTATCAACAAAGCAGTTTTGATGTGAATTCTGAACGTTCCAGCACTTACCTGATAGCATCACTGAAATACTGTGGTAAAAAACTGAGTACTACCTAAATCTGCCGCTTCTAATCAGCTAATCGTTCTCACGTATTGAAACAAGCCCCAAAAACATGTTTGAGTCTTAAAATATCTGCATATAGATAATCCGATTTATTCACTGCAATGGGAAAACATGAAATTAATCATCAATAATAATGCTTTTTATGAGATGCATTTGCATGTGTTGATAAAGATCTTTAATAGGCGAGGTGGGGGGGAAAGCATATCTACACAGAAGCAAACAGGAAGAGAGAACACAGGCATATCCGCTCCCAAAGTTCTTTTTATAATATGAGCCATTTTTTGCAACCGCAATGTGAGATTTTTCTTATTAGTCACAATGATTGCCTAATTGGCATAGTGTGTAGTGCAGAGAATACAGAGTGATTCTTACAGGCCTGACAGGCAGGCTGTGTTATAATGAAGACAAGGGGTCTAAAGAACGCTTGGTTGTATTCCAAAAGACTGAATTAACGTCTTCATTCTATGGAGTCATTTGCATTTGTAAATGCCACGGTTCTGCAGAAAGATGTAGAGTGTTTGGGTTCGCCAGCCTCTTGATGGACAAAGGCCTGTCCTGACATTGGGAGCTCGTAGGGAATGTTCCAACAGCGTTATCTCAGGCCAGAAACATACTCTATGCAAGTTCACAAGTAAACCATTCATTGGCTGATACCTCCAGAAATCATAAACACTGAAACGTTGCTGTGTTTGTTTGAGCACCCTGATTTTGGGGGGGGACCTGTTTGAAAACAATCAATATTTTATTTTTACTTTTTGTTTTATTTCAAGTCATCCACAACCTTTAGATATCATTTCATTTATGAAATTTCTTTTTAAATGGTTCAGAAAACAATTTAGTCTTCATTCTCTGTTTAAGTTGAACCCAAGTGTTTATTTAAAAATGATTTTATGAACAATTCATGCAGAAAATGGTCATTAAAAGTCTGCTAGAGTTTTATGAATAGCGCCCATGTGTAATATATATATATATATATATATATATATATATATATATATATATACACACACACACATATAGATATATATACTAAACTAAAGATGTAAATATAATTAAAATACATTGAGTTTTTTGCACTTTTAACATTCCTAGTGCGTTACAGTGGCTGTGATAAACCTCAAGGGGGCGATAGAGATACCTTCAAATTCTTGTGTTATTAAACCAGATTTAAAGATTTAAAAATTTAGTTTGATTGGTAACATCGTCTTCAAACTATTACTCTACGACAGTATATACTATACTACATACTGCGTACTATACTATGATGCTTTCTAACACTGAGAATGCAATATGTATAGTTGAGTTACGAATTGCGTTCTGACACATTTTGAGATACAATGCATGAAATCAAATTTGCTTGAAGCATTTGCGCTCATGTACTTTTTGTTTGTGCAACTGCTAGAAACAAATATACTTATGGAACATTCTAATGATCTTATTAGCATCTGATGACAATTCTCAAGTTCTATTTTTCGAACATTAGAGACCTGTGTGAAACCATTTTTAAATGAACACCTGGGTTCAATTAAACATTGAATGATAAATAGAATACTTTCAAAAAATGTAAACAGAAATTTGTTCCGATTTTTTAAATTTTTTTATATTGCGACGTGTAATTCAGAGGAACTTTTCAGGAACGTATTTGGAACATTTCAGTTACCGTTCCCACAACGAAAATGGAATCATTGTAACACGTTTTTTAGAACAAAAACCTCATTATCTGTATTAAACAACAGTGTGAATAACTAATAAACACTATGGAGTCCAGGACAAAGGGTGCGGGCCCATGCAGATGGACAATAAAGACTTCTTTTTCATGAACCTTTTTTCAGAAGAGCTAAAACACTGAGGCGTTATATCAGCTCAGGTCTTTCTCAAACCCTTACAAAGCTCCAGTCTGGGTAATCCTTTGGACAAATGAAGAAAATGGGAGAGAGTAATGAAAAAAAAAGTCGGCACCTTCACCTCAGCCCAGCGGGGGACACAAAGGTAGAAGACCTGAAAAGCTCTGAGCAGAACAATGGTGCGAGCGTTCGTCTAAAGCCCCCAGAGTTACTTAGTGACAAGAGAGTGACATGGAAATAAAGAAAGAGAGGTGGATATAAAAGGCAGAGGAAGAAAAGAAGGATGGAGAGGGTTAAAGAAAGACGAAGTGGAAAAAAACACAGAAGAAGTGGTGGTGTTGTGGAAGGGGGGGGTAAGGTTCTGTAATCCTGGAATAGTGGTAGTCAAGCATCTCCATGGAAACAGGCACAAAGGCCTGTGGTTTCCTATTGATGGCTAATTGTATTCTTCACAGCTCTTTTGTTAATTGTTGTCTGCCCAGCTCCTACTTCCTGCTGGGCCACTACACAAAGGCAGGAACAGAGGGGATTAGAAATGGCACATCGGCTTTGCGCTCTCACCCCTGCGCGGTGATGGCTAGTTGTGCGTGCGCTGAGGGAAAAAGAGACAGAAAGAGACATAAAAACGCAGGTCTGGAGCGCTTTGAAGGACTCTGATGATTCGGATTGGCTAACGGGCCCCCGCGCAAATGTCACACGGGGTGACTGTGATGGAGCCCCTCGTTTACAGAGAACTTTAATACAATGATGCTGCTGTTGGAAAGGTCTTAATTGAGGGTTTACTCGAAATGTTTAAGTGTTGAGTGTCAGCTTGCGTATGGCACGCTGATATTTTTCTGTCATTGCACATTTCACACTTGATTTAAAAAATAAATGCTATTTTTATACTATACACTTTTTTGAGTCACTGAACTGAATTCAATGTTTTTTTTCCCGTTCGCTTTTTTAGATGACATGCAACATACATACATAAATGGGAGTAAATTCACTGCAAAAATCATCATGTCATTGCAAATTAGCTTCCTTTGGCTTCAAAACAGTTTCATAAAAGTCCATATGACACATTCCAGATCATGTACTATCATATTTTTGTGTCAAGATGAAATTCTTCAAATTGAAATTCAATATTTTTGTAAATAAAAAATATAAAAATGAATTAAAAAAAATTATGTGCATTAAAGCTACATTAAACAAAACATAAAATGACTTGAAAATTTTGTGGCTGAACTTGAAAGAGCAGGCTTGAAAACTGACAAGAAAGCACTAAAGTTTCATAAAAGTCCATACAATATATTCCAGATAATTTACAGCCATATTACGGATTTGTGTCAGAAATAGACTGAAATTTAAATTTCTTTTCTAAATAAAAAGTATACAAATGCATGTTATTGTGTGTTTTTTCCAAAACTCTATGCTTGTGCTTTTTAAAGTGTGTGCATTAGAGCTACATAAAGGATAAAATGGCATTAAAGCTGAACTTGAAACAGCAGGTACTCATGAATAGAGCATCTCCCTTTCCCCCCCCTTCAAGAATCCCAGCATTTTTCCTTTTGCCAAGGGAAACCCAGAAAGAAGAGCTTTCCCTTTAAGAGGGAGGTGAATGACAGGCAGCAGGAGCGAGAATGTTGGAAACTGAACACCAGAAAGTCATTCTGGAGTGAAGGGAGGCTGGATCTGCGAGAGTGCGACACATTTATCAGCTGTGCGCTTGGAGTCTCAGGTTGTGCTGTAAACCGTTGATAGACAGAGGCGTATTATTCATTGACACGAGGGGAAACCACATTTTGCATGCGGCGTTATCGATTCTGCGGGCCCAGAGACTACGGAAAGACTGAAGGAATAAAGTTTGTGGAGCGCACAGTTCTTTTGGAGTTGGTAAGTGGGCAAATGGCGCTTTGTTTGAAACTTTACGCACGAGTGTTTGACACGTTTGTTTCTGTCTGTAGTGAGAGATATAGCAAACCTACAGAAGTAGATCAACGGGACGATGATTTTGATCCACTAGCATCTACCTGAATCGCCTAAGCGAGCGTTTTACGCATCCGCAAAGTCAAAATATCCCGGTTTTATGATTCTGCAGGGTAAACAAAACTCACTTTGACTAAGAGTTTTGAATCAAACGTATTCTTTTCTCACCTGAAACTGTTCTGTGGTGTGTCTGAACAGCACGTTTTTTCGTACGGTTGGATAGGAAATGACAACCTGCTTTCAATGCGTACTCGGTCAATTACTATTGATGTGAGCTGAAAGTGTATTCAGTGTCTTCTCAAGGCCACTGCAGCAATTCATTGTACATGAAGAAGCAGTTGTTTTATTTCGAAGAAGTTCCTACTTAATTTTACATTAACTTTTACGCGTCTTATTGAAAAATAAGCATTTTTTTTTTTTTTTTATGCAAGCGTTTTCAAATATGTTTGTTTTCTCTTGTAGCCTATATGAGGTGAACGCATGCTAGCAAACTTTCTAAAAACAATTAAATGCATTTTTATTTGATGTTTTTGTCTGCTGAAATTGCCTTGTTCGTGTTGTTTAATCACTCATTTGTTAAAGTGAACTGAATACTGATTATTGGGTCTAATATGACCATTCTTGTGCTTAAAAGTGCATGCACAAATAACTAATAATTTATAATTTTATGCCCTTTAGAAAGAAGAAATTAGCAGCTCACATTAGCCAATGTCAATGGCGATATATAATATTATGCTATAATACTTTTTATTATATATATATATATATATATATATATATATATATATATATATATATATATATATATATATATATTAAATTGATTTATAATATAATTCAAATTTATATAGTAATTTGTTTTATGATTTTATAGTATTTATTACATACACATATGTGTAAATATATAACTACATAAAATTTGTATATATGCATGCATATAAAATCACTGTACATCAGTAGTTGAAGTTTTTTGTTTTTTTAATTTGGAGACCTGCTAAAGAGTTAGAGTTGCTCTTCAGGTAGCTGACAGGTCTGACAGATTTTCTGTGTGAAGTGAACTGTTGATCTCTCTCTCTCTGTTGAAGAATATCAGCCTTCCGGAATAACCAGAAAGCAGAGCTCCTCAGGGCAGACCAACTGTGGTGCAATTTCTGAATAGGTGTTAAACTTTGATAATGAGCTTTAAGTAGACATTTTATTTTCCCTCTTTATGTCTGCATGGTTAAATAAGCACATCGTGCCAGTGCAGGCAACATATTCCGCTTTTATCCCGCCAAGAACATTGAGCACCTGAGTTGTGCACCTCCATTGTGAGCGGGCATGTCGACGGATCATTAAAGGGGAAGTTGGCGAAGTGGCCGCGAGTGTTTGGCTTCACAGTGACTGACTGCGCACAAAGCTCCCAGTCAGTAGGGAGTCTCTGACCTTTTGCTTTTTCCCCTCGTTTCTATCCATCTTATGTTTACCCTATGCCTTATTTTCCTTCCTTGCATCCCTCTCTGTTTCAGCTCTGTTTTTATCCGTCTCTTACTCGTTTTGAGAGGTCAGGAAACCAGTGGTGGTTCTCCTTAGCTGTCAGTGAGTCTATACATCCGGTTTCTGCGAAGTCTTGAGCCCAGATCACTTCACATAGTGATTTATACAAACTCTGTGGTGCTTTTATCTGACAGCCAAGGCTGAAATGACTATTAGAGCACTTTGGAGGGCAAACATACTGAAAACAGGTTGTTTAATAGCTTTTTGAGTTTTCTGGACGACTAAAGGGGGTTTTCCAATGATTCATATCTTGAGCGAAGTATGGTCATTATCGTAATTTTGACTGAAGACCGAAATGAGACATTTATTGTACACAATGTTATGAATTTGAATTCTTATTCACTGACAAAGCTTTTTTTTCAGTTAATGCAAGGAGGAAACAGCACTTCCACTAATAGTACAAATGAAAGTTGTTTTAAATTAGCCAAGTATCGTCCAATTAATTGGCCTGGCCAATATATTGATCAATCATTCACTCCTTTCTATGTCAAGCTTACACTGTTGTCTTAATATAAAATTATTACACTTTTTAAATAAAACTATTGCTTACACTTGGAGTTGTTCCAATCATGTTTTTGATCATCTGCCATATACCTGGGTAATTCTACTGACTTTATAGGATGCAAAAAAAGTTGTAAAAGTTGTGCTTCTGCTGAAACCTTTGCAGCACTGATGGACGGACAAACTCGTGACATTATTTCCCATAGGCTAGAGAGCTTTGCTAGGACAGGCGAATGAACAAAAGTCCATTCTTTCTGTTATTCAAACTTCGACCTCTTCTGTTCGGGGCTGCATTGTTTCATGTGTCCTATTGAGCCAGGGTCTGATGAGAGAGAGACAACAATAGCTTGTTAAGTGAGTTTTTCAGGGCTTGCCACAACATCAATGAAATCAAACAGAGCAGGCCAGAGAAGCTCGCGTTTATAATGCATTCGATCATTGTGGCTGTCCATCAAATCATCTTCACGCTTTGAGTGTGTTCTGTTCAGCCGTTTATGCTTGGAGTCAAAGAGCTCAGGGGCCCTGTCAGAAATATGAAATGTAATTTTGTCTGTAAAGATTGCGTTGTAAGTAGTTTTGTTCATAATGTTTAGGAACACTTGAAGACCTGCTCTAAAAACCCCTAACAGCATCTTGTTCAAAATGGTTTCCTTTGCAAGACTTAAAAAAAAAAAAAAAAACACTGCTTCTAAGCAATGCATATGTCAAAAGTTAGAAAAGGCTGCATGTTTTGTTGCTGTGTCTTAAACGTTTACTACATTGCACACATTTTTGTAGATCCTTCTTATGTCTTCAGCACATGAGAATACAGAATCATTCTATAAATAATCCCTAATGGCAAATTATCTTTGTCTGAAATTGTAAAATGGCTTTCCGCACGTGAGAGGTGGCAACTGGAAAGTGCCATGAGACTTTCACTTTTCGCCTACATGTTCCCAAAAACCTCCAGATTTTGTTCCACCTACCCTCTTTACCATGAGATGAGCTCAGACCCACAGCGGAAATTAGAAAGTCCTCCATTAGAGCATTAGAACAGAGAAAGATTCAGCACACAATCTGACAGCCGCCCATCAAAACGAGCATCACTCTCTTTCTTTTGTCATAACCGTGAACTCAGCCACTTTAGGTAAGACTTGCTTTGCAACTTTGCGCGCTTTGTCTTTAGTTGTTTTGCACTAACTTTTTTTTTTAATGCTTTTTAAATGACTTTTAGTGCTTTCGAAGTTATATTGCATATTATAATTTATGCAATGGTAAAATTATATTTTTCTATGCATCTTTATTTCATTTTTGGCGGCACATTTATGCTGCAGTATTATATTATATATATTATTATTATTATTATATTATATTTTATATTATATTGTATTATATTATAGTATTACATTAAAAATCTGATATTTTTGAGTTGAGTAAACAGGACCAAACAGGTTTGATTCTTCGTGCTGCGACTGGACTTTTGAATTTATTTAGCATGCGTGTTTGTTCTGCACCATGTTCTCAGGATTATTAAAAGTGTGTGATGGGCAAAAGGTGAAGTTTCATATGATGCAAGCTTCAACATGACTTTGATTTGGACTGAATATGCTGGTTTGGGTGTGAGCTTAAACAAAGGTTTTCACATAAAAGTTTCAGGGGCAAATTGCAGGGTGGATTTATGCCCTGAATGTATAATTGTTTAAATTAGGGGAAGAATTGCGCTGAATGAAATGAAAATTGAAAGGACACAAAGAGAAGCAAACAAACAACACAATTCAGATCTTTTTCAGGTAATAGAAATGTTCCCATGGTCTAGTTTGTAGGTTCTAGAATCTGGAAATATAGTAAAAATTCTAATTCAGGTTAATTAAAACCAATAAATAATTGAAATCGGGTAGTTTCGAAATAATGTAAGAAGAAATCATACGTTTTCATTAATTGTTATACCTTATCACCGTATAAAATATTTTTTGCAACGTTTTTTAAATTTTTTTTATCTCCTTAGAAATATTTTAATAAATCTAATTTATATGTAAATAATTTATGTCTTTGCACTATAAATATAAGAAGCCACACTAAATGTGATATTCTATTCTGTTTAATCATTTACATTTATCTGAATAATAACGTCAGTGCAAATATTGTCAACAGATTTGTGTGGGCTTCATTTGTTTGTTTGTCATGTGTAAAAATACAAATATCTTGCTATGTGCACTCGCAGTCGGATAAACTGTCATTCTAATACAGTAAGGCCGCTTTCAGTTGTAATGAATATGACCAGGAAATAGTCCCGCAGTTATTTGCATGAACTGCACTGGTCTCCGCTGTGACTTTTGAGAACACAGCGTAGTGTTCCTGCGGGTTGATATTTTAATAGACCGCCGTAGCCTCATGATTTGTTTCTTTACAAATTAATCAAGGATTGTTATATATTAATTCACGCTCCGACAAACAGTCCACAGATTGCACTGGGGATCTCGCATAATGAGTTATTTTGAGGTTCGCAAGGTGATTGCTTGAAATTTTAGTTCTGAGAAATACATTCAGGTTTATGCCTTTAGGACTTTTTCTTTATCTTATTATACACCATTTAACGTCACGCATTAACTTGGTATGTGTGTAAAAGAGAGATAATGATATCCTTCACTATTTACAGGCTTTTCATTAGTTTGGAGAAAGAATAGAAAGGGAAAATAAGAGACTTTACAAATATTTCTTTTTATTGCAATTAGACCACAAACATTAAAAATAGGTTTAGAAATGGTTCGTGTCTCGCCAGATTCTTAGAGAATTTTTTTTTTTAACTACGTTGTCTGGCACCTGAGCTTTTCAATGAAAGATAAATAACATGTTTAGTTCCTTCTCACATTACCAGTTGACTCATCGCTAACGTAGAATCACAGAAATGTATCATTTAGAACTTACAGAGAAAGCAATTTAATGTAGTGAAAGCGTGGGGGGAAGCGCCTTTGCCAGAAAGTCATCAAATTATGGCACTGTACGTAAGAGCTGACAAATATCACCTCTCTAGTGTTGAATCACACTTTTTTTTTTTTTTTTTTTAAAGGTTGGGTTTTAAATGTAAAAGTTTAAAACTTTTTCTTAAGTTTGTAGGCTATTTGTTTATGGAAGAGCGACTGTGTAGCATTGCTTCAACATCATCCTGAAATATTGAAAAAAAAAAAAAACCATTTTACTGCTGACATAATGTGATAATTAAAGTTTGTGTTTGATTCCAAAATGCGGGTAGGTTTTGTAGAAAGGGGGGGGGTTGTGTTTGTATGTTAGTGGAAGTGTGTGTATTTCTCGCCTCTATTTGTGCAAGACGTTTGAGGAGCATCTCTTGAGATGTTATCAGAAAGTGTGATACTGCATACTGATGTGGCTTTTAAATACAAGCTCAACATTTGTTAGCAGTGACGCTTTTTCCAGTCACTCTTTCCCGTGCTGCATTCGCTCTGCCTTGTTTGTGCACCGGTCTTTTAAATGATTGGAGATTGTTTGCATTTGACCCAGGTTCTTTTCCCTGGAGTCCCAAGGCATGCATCTCTTGCTTTTAGATATGATTTACAAGAATAGTTGGCAAAAATGACATTTTGTCCCCGTTTACTCCAAAACCAAAGTCAACAAAGCGGCTCATTTCAATACAACAACAGTTTGTTGCGTCCACATCTGCCAAGCTTCCAAAATGCAGAAAAAGCACCATGAGGGTTAGAAAATAAACACAAAATGTTCATTTCTGGGTAAAATATTCTTAATTTTTAGGTGAGTATTGCTGCCTCCATGAGCTAAAGTAAACTTGATGGATTTTCTCTCAAAACATCCCAAATCCTTCTACAATTCCATCATATCCTTCGGTCTTCCTCCGTCATGCCTCCTTTTCCCACCCTTGTTTCTCTATTAACCGTTGTTTCTCAGCCGTGCGGTGTGTGTGTATCCTGTTTTTGACAGCAGGAGCCCATGTGCTCCGTCCTGCGCCGGTGAAGTGGCCGGCGGGGTGGGGAGGGAGGCGCAGGGTCTCAGGATGTCCTGAAAGGTGAAGGTTTCGTCTTCTCTTCCTGTCTGGGTCCTCATGTTGAGCAATGCAGCTCCGCGATCTGCCCCATTTGAACGTGGCACCAGGTGGTAACATGACGGAGAAAAAACTTTTGAGTTTCTGCCTAATTTTAGCTTGATTTGTTCTAGTTTAAATGAAGTTTCTTTTTTTATTTACTCACCTTTATGTGGTCCATAGTTTTGTATGAGGAACATATTAAGTAGCTAGATTTGACACACGAAAAAAAAGATTTTTCGTAAGATCTAAATAAAACAAAGATTATTGGAGTATGATTTACAAGAAAATATTATTTCAGTCTTTCTACTTCAAAATTTCAAGTTTAATTCAATGTTACTTGCATTTCTTTGTAATTGTGAAATTTATTAGCGGTTTCTGATTGAAAATTAAATTTCAGACTTTCTGCTTCAAAATGTAACTTAATTCAATGTTACTTGCATTAATTTGTAATCAGTGTGAAATAAATGTCTGATTGAATTTTATTTTTTTTTCAGCCTAGTGAGGCAGAGGAGGTGATTTGTAATAAATAACGATTTAAGATTTCACAGTGGAAAGAAAAAAATTGGTGTAGGATTTACCTTGAAACAGTTTCACTCAGAAATTGCTAGTTAAGTTCAATTATTTTTTTGAGAACTATTCTTGTAAATCAATTCTAAATGCATGCATTTGACTATAAAAAAGGTTGAATGTGTTATGACATTTTGAAGCAGACAGACTGAAACAGTATTTCCTTGTAAAACGTATTCCAATAATCATTGTAATATTTACAAAATCATTTGTGTCATTCTTATGATGCTTCAAATACAGGACATAAATCATATGAACTACTTTTTTTTTTGTTTTTGGACCAAGACAGCTTGGACATTGTGCAGAATATCTTCTTTTGCGTTGAACACAAGGGTGGGCATATTATGGGTGAACTATCATTTTAAGATGCCTTTTTGGATCAGTGGAATGTTCTAAATCATTCAAACACTATGATGTTACTTTCAATACCCGCTGCTTCCCAGCGCATCTTCACTTTGAACTCGAGACTATGACCTGTGGTTGCTTAGAATTACCTGCTCCTCGTAGCACAAAACATCCTGGTCCGGTCGCCATGACAACTCCATAGATGCACTGTCTTTTCTCAAAGAACCCTAACTCATTTCAAAGACCTGTAGTCATTCAGGGACATGCCAGCAAGACCCAGACCGTTCTGGAGCTGACGTTATGATCCCTAGCTTTGGAAAACATGTCTAATGCATTGCGCACAAACTGTGCTGCACTTTTATATAAAACAAATGGAAAGGGTCCATCTGAATCGAGATTGGATATAAAAGTGTGCCAGGCTTAGAAAAAAAGCACATTTTAATGTATTTTGCCTTTGTCTTTCTTTGCCTGAAGGGGGTGGCGGAAGGTTTTTGTGCGCCTTTTTTCGCAAAGGGGGCCCTTCACTAACATCTTTTATTCCCTTTCTCTTGTTATATTTCTTTATTCCAAGTGTGTTTTGTGCTCGGCCTCCTTTCATTGCCCCCTCCTCTTGTCTCTCAGATAAATGCCACACTAGCCTTTCACTTGGCGCCACAATAACCGGACTGTTTTAGGCCGAGAGAGGCACAATGAAAGAGGCTGCTTTTTAACCTGCGTTTCTCAAAAGCACAAGGAGGAAAAAAACGGCGGCGACCCACTCTCCTTTCTTTCTGCTCTCCCCCTCTTTTGTGTCCAGAGCGTGGTCGTACCATCATCCCATTTATACGTCTTATTTAGAAGGTCTCAAAAGAACATGAGCCCAAAATTCTGATCTTTAGAGCTGCTTTTGTTGTGGAAAAAGACAGTCGACTGGAAAAAGTCGCCGACAATGTGTGTTTTGACGTACCGTGCTGATTTATGGGAAATATGTGAGGCTGCTGCTTCAGCTATGAGCACTTTTGTCCCTGTGGACTTTGAAAAATAAGCTCTGTTAATTTATTTACATGCATCACATGCATAGTTATGAACTTTTATATCACATCCAACACATCTCAAATGATGTTGTTTAAAAACAGTGACATTTTGAGCAGGTTAAAATGGTTAAGGCAGATTTCAAAGCTTGCAGTGTGTGTCTTAAGTACACATACAATTAGCTTAACTTGTCAAAATTACAGTTTGATTGATTGGATATTACTCCCAATGGGAGTAAATGAAAAAATAATTTTCACATCATTATAAACTATTATTTGTTTTAAATATATATTTCTAAATACTGAAAAAAACAAAAACAAATTAAGCTACACTGTAAAAAGTGAAAGTTGACTTAACTTAAAAAAATTGAGGAAACCCGTTGCCTTAAAATTAAGTACGTAATAATAATAATAAAAAAAAAAGTTAAGTGAACTTGACAATTCAGTTAACTTTATTTTTTTTTAATTATCATTTACTTAAAAATTTTAATGCAACGGGTTTCCTCAATTTAAGTTGTCAACTTATCACTTTTTACAGTGTATGAATTTGTGTTTAATAATAAAAATGTACATGGATGAATTACTTAGAATTAAAACACCTAGTCTGTTTTAGTTTTTTTTTGTTCCTAATTTCCAGGAAGATTTTAAGAAAGTTTGAAACCTAATTCAAATCAAACATGCATGTACAGGTCACACAAATTCAGACGTCACCATTTCTGGGACCAAATGCAAACAATCAGATCCCAAAAGCAAACAACAAATGATGCTAATGTACACCTAAACTTTTATTACTGAAAAACCATTTAATTTTTTTCTGAATTTTTTTAGGAATTGCCACCTGGAAACCGTATCATAAATAAAGAGTTAAGCTTAGCTTAAAGGCATGCTATAAATGTATAGTACTCATAAACAGCAACTGACATAATTATAAAGTATTTCCGATTGAAATGGTACCTGGAAACAATATTCAATTCATCACGAGCTAGTAATGCATCTTTGGTTATGAATCCATGTGTCCTTGTGGTTTTTACACACTGTGTGTAAACCATGTTTATTTGCATTGTTTTTTTTCCTTTCCTGCATTCAAAACATTGAGACCGGTGAGTTTAGGCGGGGACTATCAGGGGCTGTCCCCTGCACGGAAGAGGAAAGTCCATCAAAAAAAGAGCTGTTATTACACACAGCTCACTCGTCAATACTTAATGAAAATACATTTGCTTGCTGTATTGTATGTTGTAGGAAAAGAGATTTGACTACTAGCTTGCCACAGGTTTACAAAACTTTACTTTTTTTTTTTTTTTTTTTCGACTCTAAGAATTTACACGCTACTGTTCATGTGTTTTCTTGGCAAATTCAACAATTTGTATTACTCATTTGTTTGTGATTTAACGATCATCGTAAAAGTTGCATTGTAATATTTCCAATGACGTCAAATTGTTGTTTTTACTATAATTACTATGTGATTCGTTTTAAGGCGTTTCTTTTAGAGTTTGTAATGCTTGTGCATGAACAATTGCTAAAGGCATGACATAACATACACCCTATAATTATTGGTCTGGAAAAATTAATTAATATCGCTGTTTTTCCAGAATACTCTTTTGTCGGTCTTGCATTCATCGAAATAAAAGCATTGTTTGAACAATTTCCATAGTGTAGTTTTTCTATCTATTTTTAGTCTAATCAAATAGTTGCATTAGTAGATATGTATCTTTTTTTTAATATGTGACAAAAGTAAATGTCATTAGCAGTCAAATCAAAACGCAAACAAAAAGTTCTGTATATATATCCATCTGATTTTGGTTTGTGCCATGTTTATTCCTGGATACTCTTCTCCTGTTTCACTTTTACAATGTTATCAAATCCCTATCTGTGTAAAGTACTCAGTGGAAAGTTATAAACGAGGCAAACGCCATGCAAATGCTACTGTTTGCCTTCGCTATAGGGCATACTTTTGTGACCACAGTTTTGCGCATCCAGCATCGAGAGCACCAGCTCTCCTCTCTATTCCTGGGAGGTCACTGGACGGTTTTTCTAAGGAGGTGTCCACTGTCTTCCATATAACAAGATGAGCTGCTACTTCAGACTTCCACACTGGCAAGTGGAATGGTTTCCAAGAGACATCCAGAAGACAATGAAAACTGACCAGATGCTTTTGAGGTTGGTAGACTGTTTGTGTAGGTCAAGGCTTTGTATCTTTGTTAAGAGTACAGTTACTGGCAGGTGGGTTTGGAAGCTCCTGTTGTTGGGTTTCAACAGCTGATTGGATTTTGCATCGCATGCTGAGGGTCTCGAAGCCTACAAACACTTCTGCTTTTAGCTGCGTCTTGTCTTAATTGAAACCCACCATCATCCAATGCGGTCTGCTGCATTCTCACAATGTCTCGAGTGCTGGTTTACAACAGGTGTTTGTAAAGTTAGAATGTGTCTAATTGCTATGTGCCTCTATTTGGCAAGTGCAATGATTTAGGGTGTTAAAAAGCAAAAAAAGAGCCTTTGGACTTAAAGTTCAAACTGGTGTTTTGTCATTACGAGCCTTCTGTTCGCTTGGATGTCGGTAAAATAATGTATTTGCGTGCACAGGCTTGTTTTTGGCATTCCTGACAGTTTTGTTTGTGCTTCTTGATAATTTTTATAAGCCCGACTTGTCACAATGCGGAAATTAAGCACTTCAGGATCATCACAAGGAAAGGGAGAGTTAGAAACAACAAAGAAAATTCGTATTTGCATCAGAGGAGCGCGGGACAGAATGTGAGGCCGCGACACGTTGCGACTTGTAAGGCAACTTAAGCTTTTGTCTCGCGTGCCCCTGACCGTGGGAAGTATTTCATTTGTGTTTTAGCGCAAAAGCAAAAAACCTGGAGGCTGATGTTATCTTAACTACAAAAGTCTGTCAGAGCTCTTTGGAAATGCGTATTATGGCTCCACATCCGAACAACAGGTAAGAACAAACTTGAGGCGACTTCTCTTGTAAGACAGACTGGCAGTTACCATCAATCATGTTGATTCTTCTGGCTTGTTTTGCATGTGCTGACATAAGAGCTTGCCATTATATTTCTTATCACTATCGCCAAGTTATGACACATTCACGTTTTGCTTGGAGCCAAGATTAAAGAGGATTAAGAACAATGCTATCAGTACTATCCTTTTGTGTGTGTGTGTTGTTCTCTTTCCTTTTTCCTTTAACATCTGATGAATTCTTTATGGAAACCTGTTTTTGAGTAAAGAAATCTTGGTAACACTTTAATTGAAGGACCAATTCTCGCTTATTAGCATGCCTTTTTAATTCCATATTGACTGTTTATTACTTATTAAGCACATATTAATGCCTTATTCTGCATGACCGTATTTCAGATCCCTTAATCCTACCTTATTTCTAAACTTAACAACTACCTTACTAACTATTAATGAGCAGCAAATTCGGAATTTGAGGCAAAAGTTAAAATAAAGTCTGACTAAAATCTAATTTGCAATAAGATAAAGTCACTATTATGAGATATATATATATATATATATATATATATATAGTTGCAACTGTGAGAAATAAAATTTAGCAATTATGAGAAATTGTTCCCATTTCTTTGACTTTGCTCTGTAGTTCAAATGAGAGGTTTTCATGTAGTTACATAAAAAAAAAAACACTATGCTACATGCAAAATGTGATATCGTGTCATTTTGCGTGAATTCTTGGCTTTGCTCGTTTAGGATTTACACATCCAACTGTTGCTTTTTTTTTTTCACGATGCAACATTCTTTAACACTTGTGCGCGATGAGTGTGGAGAAGCTTCGCTCTAACATTAATCTTCACGAGTCCGTTTAGAGCTTGAGGCTGTGCCATTTTTTTGACAGTCAAATCCCTCCAAGCAAATAGCCGGAATATCTCTAGAACTGCAAGTGCACTTGGAAGGAGCTGACAAATTCACACTTCCTGCACCTGGTTTGTGGATCAGCGCTCCTCAACTGGGGGAACAAATAATTTTAGCCTCGTCACAATAGGAACTTAATAGCGCAGACTCCTCGCAAGTGTTTATTTATAATGCACCAATGGTGGCATGATCTTTCTTGAGTGCACTCGGTTCCCAGGGAAAGGAGGGGGTCTTGTCCTTGGTATCTAAATCTGATTTGGGAAGACCGTATCAAGTTTGCTGTTCACACTGACTGATTTGTAGTGAAAGAGCGACTTGAAAGGAGTTTGACGACTGCCAGTGAATATCCAAAGTTTTAGTTTGTGGCACCTCCTCACAAACAAATGCAATTCCTGTATTTTTACAGACAAAACATTATTTGCTTGTAGGTCAGGCAAGTACATCAGAACAGAAAACTATGCCCTTTTACCCAAACCACCTTCCAGATTGGCAAATCACTACTTCAGAAGAACAGATTGGTCTATTGGATTCTTTTCTTCAAACAATTCAACCAAGTTGCACAGCAGCTTAACAGAAAACATTTGAGCTAAGTGTTCAACCTTTCTCTTGTGCCTTAATGTAAACGCACAGGCTGCTTTTGTGTTTTCCGAGTGGATGAAAAAGTACAGGAGGAACTGGAATCGGCCCAGTGAGTGTACCGCATTTGTTTGTTTTGTTTTTTTCTCTCTCTCTCTGCCACGGACCATCGGCACATTCCGTTTGTATTGTTACCCCGCTGTGTTTCCTGCAGCCTATTGCTTTTGTCCATGTCATGCCCATTGTTTAAACTTCCTTTGTTCTTTCTCTGTAACAATGGGCATTTTATGTGTGTGTATATATATATATATATATATATATATATATATATATATATATATATATATATATATATATATATATATATATATATATATATATATATATTATACATTATACAGAGAGCTAGAGAGTGAAACAGAATGGGAGAGATGCATTTTCCCTTGTGTTTGTTTTCTTTGGGTTGTTTTGTGTTTCTTTTGTCATGCAGAGCGAAGGAGGAGAGGTGTTTATAGACCTCGGCTAATTTTGAAATCGCCTTCTCTTTCTTTCCTTTACTTCGTCCGTCTCTCTCCTCCTCTTGTCCTTCATTGCAGAAGGGTTTGCCGTGCTACTTGAGACGGCCAGATACTTGATGGGGACACTAGAGTCTTGCATCTGTTTTCTGACAGTGTGTTGACAGACTCGAACAACTTAGGATGCGCACACACAACACAAACACGCACAAATATCCTCTCCCAACACCGAGCGGCTCCTGAGCCCCAGAGACCCTGAAGAAGTGGCTTTGGTGAAAGAGTTTGAATGGGGCGGCCTGTGTCTGGGCTCTACAAAAACCCTTCTGTTCCTTATGCAAAGCAGTCAGCTGTTGTTTTTTTTTTTTTTTTTTTTTTTTTTTCCTGTGGTCTTTCTGTTCTTCCCAGACAGTAGCTGTACAAAACCGGAATACCCTTGTTAGTAATATGGTCTTATGTGCTCTCTTCTTGATGAAATGCTAGTTCAGCATGAAATTTTGCACGCAATGCATTTTGTTTCTGTAATGTAACGTATTTCTGGGAGAAACTGAATATTTAATGAGCGAATGTGTAGAATGGGAATCTGGAATTGATCGGATGCTCCAAAGCACCTCTATATGACAGGTGGTTGGATGGGAGGGGCTAAAAATTAAGAGGCCTTGATGACATCACCTGAAAATGAAAGTTGTTTCAGAAGTGGAGCAAATTATTTTTGGATTAACACAGACCGATTAATTCTATTTTCTGAATGGTTTGGCTTTATAGAATGTGTGAGCCCAGTCCACCTGCTCTGCATCCCCACGCCAAGGGCAATGTGACCATGGTGGGTGTTGGTATCAAGCTTGAAGACGACGAATCAGGAGGTAGAGTCGTCCACAGAGAATCCCAGCAGTCCTCTCCAGTCAGTGATTGGTCAGTTCGGCACCTGTCAGACAGAGACGACTCTGAGAAGTCAGCGCCCCCTAATGCACAATCTCCTTTGGTATGAAGTGTTCATGAATTTCAATATTGTTTTATAAAATAACATCTTATTTTAAAAAAAAATTAATAAAATGAGATGTAAGATTTCTGTAGTGAGTACTTAACTTCATGGTTCCTGTGTTTTTCAGGCGAGCTCTCCCAGTAAAGACCCTATACGATCATACACACCTGCCAGTCAAGATGGAGGCAGCAGAGCTCATGATAAGTCTGACAGCAAGCCTAATGTCAGTGAGGGTAAGTGCAACGGTTCCTTTACAAAAATAAGGTCTTCATGGAGTGCTAATTAGCATATTCGCATTTGCTCCGTGGCATTCATTGTGTTCCAATGTTTCAAGGCTGTTGTTTGAGAGTAAAAGAGGTTTTTGAAAGTTTTAATTTTGATGGAAACCCATGCAAGTGGTTTGTCCATGTGTGTGTCAGCAACTAGAATGCCATTGCTTTTAATGCACTCTACATTGAGATGATCCAAGTTCCTACTTTGCTTCAAGTTCTATGAAGCCTCTCGATGGTTTCATTTGTATGATACATTTCACAGCTCTTTGGTTATTAAAGAGTCCTCGAGTGTTTTCTCAAAAGGTTTTCCTTTTGTTTTCACACATTCTATGAAATTTTCAGTTTTCAGTTTTTCTTTTGGTATAACTGGGGGTTTTAAGCTCAAGGATTTTCAGTACAGCTTTTCTCTCATCGAGATGAGAAGCTTTTTTTTTTCTTTTCTTTTTTTGCTTCTTTATTATGTCACTCTTTTGTCTGCGTCTCCTCAACTACATTAAGGCACTTCATTATATTATTATAAATATATTGTAGATTGTTAAATATATTAAACTATAAGTGAAATTCTCTCTCTCATATTCATATATATCATATATGAATATAATATACAGGTGTATATAATATACAATATACACGCAGTATATTTATATAATTAAATGTATTAAATTACTTTTACTTAAATTATTTAAAAAATAATTTAATAAATTATTATTATTATTATTATTATTATTATTTTTAAATCTCTCCATTCCTTTTTTTTTTTTTTTTTTTTAAATAGTGATGCCTACTATTGAAAAACTTCTGAATACAGACTGGAAAGAAAAGTTCCTTGGGAAGGGTCTTCATGGCAGTGTCAACCTAAAAGGTGAATTTATGTGTACTGCACATACATGCACTTTGTCATGCAAATCACCAAATAGAGCAACCATATAATGTTGTTTCTATGTGTTCCATTGTGGATCATCTCACATTTGTGTTTCACTGACACCTTCTGCCTGACCACCAGCATGTGCGTATTTGTTTACAGGAACCCCAGAGAGTCTGGCAGAAAAGGAGCTTCAGTTGTTGTTGATGATAAACCAGCTCTCTGGTCTGCGAGAGCAGCTGCTAGGAGCTCATTCTGAGCAGAGGAACATGGCTGCTCTGCTGCTGGAGAAACAGCAGCAACAGATGGAACTGGCAAGGCAGCAGCAAGAACAGGTGTGGAGACACTTCTAGTTGAAAAAATGGGGAAAAAATAAGCAAAAGCAGTGTCATTTGAAATCAGCAACAGCAATATGTGAGTTAGTTTGGTTTCTAAATACCGATTCTTTGTTTAGATTGCCAAACAGCAGCAGCAGTTGATCCAGCAGCAACATAAAATCAACTTACTGCAGCAGCAGATTCAGGTGAGGTTGAATGTCATGATTCAAAATCTTGCAGTTTGTTTGAATGCATGAACTTGGGAGCATCTTAAGATCATAAAGGAATAGTTCACCTAAAAGGATTAAATCAGCGTTTCTTTGGGTGAACTGTTCCTTTAAGACTATTTGGACAGTATGGAAATACAATATAAGGTGACTTAAGGTGTTCTCTGTTACCTTTGACCCAGCAGGTAAACATGCCATATGTTATGATCCCTGCCTTTCATCCCAATGCCCAACCGTTGCCAGTCACCTCTGAAGCCCAGATGGGTTTGCCTCTGCAGCCCATTCCCTGCAAACCAGGTGAGCTTCACCAAACCCTTGGTAATGTCCTCAACTCCCCTCCCTTCGCCCAATGGAGTGAATTATTCGCATATCCCGATATAGGCATGAAACGCCTACCTATTGGCATATTGAGCAACAGTTAGCTTTTACAATAAGAGTCTGTTAGGACACAGGATTCAGCCATCTGTTATATTCAGATGGATCAAACGGCATCTGTCAAAAATCTCTAAATAATTGACTTCAAATATTATTCTTTGTCGGTTATTTGAAAAACGTGTTTGCTCTTGTGCTTTTCAGCATACGCTTATCAGCAGTTGTTTGTATTTTTAGGTAATAAGTAGACTGGAGCAAAGCTGAACTGAAAGGGTTAATACTTGCTATTCTGGAAATGTATTAACTGCAAAAGAACTTTTTCCTTTTCTTAGTGCATGTTCGTCTGAAGGTCTGTTCTGTAATGTAAGTGGTTATTGCATGAATTGATGGTTTTGCTCAAGTCTTTGGTCCACTTAGAATGAGCTTCAGAAAGACAGACTAATTGAAAGGACTGCCTGAGTGAATTTCTTGCACATGCACTGAAGAACAGTTCAGGGTTGGCCATTGATTTAGAGTGTATATTGATCTGGTAAAATACAGAGCGGGTTCTTTGCATTGATGTCTGTAATGTATGGCACTGTGTCCTCGCTCGGTTAAAAGACTCTTGTGAACGCACAACTTTGATGCCTGTATGCATGTACTCTATTTGCTTAGAAGATGAAGGGTAGAAGGAAAGAACAGGGAACAATAGAACAAGTGTATGAGCTAGTCGGCTAACAGCATGCTTGACACTGTTGAGCCGCCTTTGTAATGAACCTGGAGTAGAGGATCAAGGACACAAGTGAATCTGAGCTCAAAGACTTTATTCAGCTATATTAGAGATGTTCTCAGGCGATAAACACTTTGAGAAGTTTTTACCTTGAAGTTGGACATGGAAATATTGACCTGAACCTAGCCTAAACATGATAGTTGGCGAAGTCCCATTGGGCTGGAGTTGGGTAGTAGATCTCTAGCATGTTCACTGACCATTTATGTTTGTAAATCCTTCAAGTTTCAAGTCTTTGAATGAACTTTCTTTGTTTTTAGTGGAGTATCCCATGCAGTTGCTGACCAATCCACACTCCACCCCAGTCAAAAGGTCCAGTGGTACAGTCTTTCGCCAGGTACCCTTTCTTACGTTGTTCTGCAGGTCATCTCATTTTGTTGTATTCATTAGTGAATCTCACAATGACTTTGTGCTCCAGGATACCAGTCAACCTCTCAACCTCACGGCTAAACCCAAGACCCCAAGTCCACAGGCACTGGAAATGGCCCACTTGCAGACCGGGTACCGACCCAGAGATCTGCCGCACAGCCCTCCACGATCTGCCCTCAGCCTGAGTATGTGATACTACACCTCACTGACACATCCAGTCTCTAACATAATTTGCTTTGTGTTTTGAGCTGATTTGACAAGTCGAAAAATTGTTTTGTTACAACTGATCTTGCAACAACCGCAGAACTGTTTAGTAGATTTAGACCGTGACCGTAAATTTCTTTATTACAGTTCCACAACTTTTGTTGTGCTGTCAGGTATGTCAGAAAATCTCTACCTCTTTATGAGTCAGACACATCCACTGAGGTTTCCTGTCATGGCATTGTTTGAGAGGGAAGTCCTTGAGGAATCACATTCAGAAAAAAATGACCCTGTTAGAAAGGACCCTTCTTAGGGTTCCCACTGCCAATACGCTTCTATCCCAAGTATTAACGGCAGTTGTCAGCAGTTCAGAAAACCTGTTCCCCCTTCGAACCAGCCCCTGAGAATGTGTCATCGCCAGACGTGACTGTTTGTCTTAAGCCTTTGGACTGAAGACTAGGGGGCTCATCCGGGACAGGATCATATACTTGAGATCGAGCCAAGTGCTTTATTTGTGCATCACAAGACGGAGAGGGATAAATGTATCTCTCTTGACCTTGTCTAAAGTTTCCTTTCTCTCTCGCCCTTTCACTCTTCAGGCTTCTTGGGAGAGGGTGATGTTGTGACACAAGCCATTCATGATGCCCAGCAGCTGTTGCGTGGAGGACAAGGCCCGACAGGCCGAGAGAGAGACCGTGAGAGGGACAACAACACAAGGCTGGTGAGTCTACGTCTTCGCGCACACACAAACACGCTCTCAGATACTCCACACCCCAGTTCTCCAAGGTTCCTCACGGCACCTGGGGCCCGCTGTTTGTCACCATTGGTCATGCTTCAAGGCCGAAGCATCGGGGCAAGTGTCCATTAATGGCCCACACTTGAAGTGCCTCTCTTTCAGAACACCCACTGTGTTACAAGAGAAGAGGGGCGGTCAGGGTCAGCGATGGCTATTGGTTTACAGAGGTTCATGATATCGGGGGTACATTCCCCTTTCAGCCAAGAACAGCTGTTATTAGAGTCCCACTGCAACTTGTGTGTTCACTTGTTTGTGTACGTGGCAATTGCGGAACAGCCCCGAGTCTCCGTAGACACCTGTTTCGACAACCACTTTGTTGCTCCTTTTGAGTTCAGTTTAACCGCAGGGAGATATGACAGTGATTTCGCCTTTGTTGTCAACAGGGTTTTGAAGCATTCCACTTAAACCTGTTTTTAACAGCTTGACACTTGTAGAACTGTTTTACACGCTCTTGAAAATGCAGGTAGACGTAGGCAACAATGCCAAGCCATTTGAAAGGGAGATGAATATAGCTCATTAATGTTTGAATTTCAGAATTATATTTGACAACTACAGATGTTTCTATGCATAGGTGTGGCCGAGATTCTTTTGTAATGTTGTCCAGCTTCTGTAGCATTGGTGCTAACATAATAAAGCAATTCCTGTTCCAGCTGGATGCAGTGATCACTGATGATTGTTTTTTTTTATATGTGTTTTAACATAAGCTGTCTTTTCATCTGTCTGTCTGCCTGTTGATTGATCATAAGGAGGCGTCTCGAGACCGGATGGATGACGGACAGTCCCTGCGGACGATTGAGGACCACCTCAGCAGTGACTCTGAGGGTATGTATGAGTCAACTATGTTTTCACTTTTTCAGTTTTATTTTGGCAATACATTAAGCATACTCCCAGGATGTTGTGCTTTAGTTGTTCACACGGGAGAGTCTTTAAATTAGTTTTTGCACTGCTTCTTGCGGTGAAGCCGTGTCAACTTAAAAACAGATTGCATTGTGTTCTATTCTGTTGCGAACCATTTTGGTCTTATGTAAATGCCTCCTAAGAAACCTGTCCGATCATCTCATCCCAATCTAATTATATATGGCGACCAGTTTAGTTGACTAGCCGTTTAGGCAACCCTCAAATTGCTCATTTTGAGATATGTAGTTTTGCATGTCACTGGTGTGTGTGCTTTTCTGATCAAATAAATAATTGCCTTACGAATGCATATGAATTTATGACTGTTTCTAATACAATAAAAAACCCTCTTTGGCATGCAGCAAACACAGATGCCACCTGCCTGTGTAATTGCATTTGGCTGCAGGGCATGTAGTCAAACAAAAGGAAGTTATGTGTGTCTAGACTGATTGTTTTGTTTTTAATCTTGTTGTTCCCAACAGGGCAGATGGCGATCTCTGGTGTGGGAAGCTTTGGTGAGTCCCGGACTCCCTCCTCTGGCCACATCAAACGTCCCATGAACGCCTTCATGGTGTGGGCCAAAGACGAAAGACGACGTATCCTGCAGGCGTTCCCTGACATGCACAACTCCAGTATCAGCAAGATCCTTGGTAAGAGAGAATGGAGCCGCTGCTTTAAAAAACATTAGATCTTAGCGATTAGTCTATTGATAGTTGGTAACACTATCACTATCAACTAGTTGCATGCATATTATTAGCATATTGGCTGTTTATTAGCACATATTAATGCATGACCATATTCTACATCCCTTAACCCTAAACATAACTACTGCAACAACTACCTTACTTACTATCAGTAAGCAGCAAATTATGAGTTTATTGAGGGGAAAACCCTTATAGTTAATAGCGAATGTGTATTCTTTAATCTAAAGTGTTTTAGAGGTAGTGATATTAATATATTTTAAAATGATTAACATTGCATGCACATAAATGATTGGTACAAGTCTGACACGTAACTCTAATTTGCATATATTAATTGTTGTATTAGACTTTCAACCTGCCCATAGATTTTTAAGATTAGCACATTGTTTGCTTTGTCCATCAAAGTGTTTTTATAATTGTCGTCTTGTCAAAGAAAAATGTTGCTGTCAAATATTTTTCACCATACTTTCCATCAACGAATGCTCTACTGACTATAATGTCTCTAATCCTTCCTCTTTGTGGATTCTGAAGCACCTGTTCTGACAACATTGTTCACATTGTTGTATTATTATTTCATCTCCTTTACCCCTTTATCTTTCTCTTGAGATCAGTTGTTTTTTTGTTGGGATGGGCTGAGGGGTTATGGGAACGTTGAGTTTGTTATGCTCACAGCTAATCCTACAGTCACAAGTGTAGGTGTCACTCTGTAAAACACGTCTATATTTTCAAACATGCAACTTGCCGTTGCCCCTGGAACGGAGAAGAGGACAGAAGGTCTTAGGGGGTTGAAAAAAGGGGTCACACCAGGGCACGAACAGCCACCTGGCTCCTGGGGTGACAGGAAAACAACACCCAAAACTCAGCCCCCTCATCCCTTGCTGCACCTCTGCCTTCCTCAGTTCTTTCCTTTCACAAAACACTCGCATTCCATTCCATTGTGGTGACACTGACACCCTCCTGATTCAGGCTTTCTTCTCCTCCTAAACATGGCCCGCAGCTCCTTTTAGTACACACCTACGTTTCTGTCAGTTTCCTACCTTTTTAGCCTGCAGCACACTTTGAGGCAGCACGATTGCACGTATGAAGTCGGTAAATCAAATTCTTACAATGTCAAATATTAGTAACATGTAGAGAATTCGGTCAATGAATTCTTTAGGTCAGTGATTGTTTTTTCTTTCTTTGCACTACTTTGTACTTTCACTCTAATTTATCTCTCACTTCCCGGTCGATGTAGAATTTCAACAAAAAAAAAAACCCACTGAAAAACCTGCTCCAAACGCATGTGTCCAAAAGTATGTGGATACTTCCTTCTAATAAACTGGTTTAGTAGCTTTAATCATTACTGACGGGTGCATATAATATACAGCCATGCAATTAAATTTTTTACTGCAATAGTGCATATATTTATTTTCCAGTATCATCTAGTGAAAAACATTTCCGTGTGTGTATGAATAAGCTCCCATAAATGTTCAAGCACATGGATGTGTTGATTAGGGGTCCACATACTTTTGGTGCCCACATGTAGTTTTCCTTTGGTTATATGATATTGTACCTTACTTTATTGTAATTCTTGTGATCCCTTAGGTTCCCGGTGGAAGTCCATGTCCAATCAGGAGAAGCAGCCGTACTACGAAGAGCAAGCCAGACTGAGTCGGCAGCATCTGGAACGTTACCCAGACTACAAATACAAACCCCGGCCGAAGCGGACCTGTATCGTGGAGGGTAGACGACTGCGGGTCGGAGAGTACAAGGCCATGATGAAGAGTCGACGACAGGAGCAACGAGTTACTTACCCTCCAAGGTGATGCCTGCTGACACACTCAACAGATCTTAATTTTTCAGAGGTGCATTTGGTTGGAGAATGCAGTAGGGATGTGCATTAAATATACATTTGAAGCAGCTACCAATACGATTCACCCCATTACGATGCAGTGCGATCCAATTTAATGCAATGGAAAAAATATGATGCTATGCAAATCAATATGGTACCGATGGTTCACATTTATTTCTTTGGTTCAGACAGACATCCATGTTAATTTATATTCTATGTGATTGTCAGGACACGCCAGTTTAGAGAGGAGAAATCTATATCTATATCAGAGGTTGCGTTAAGTGAAAATTTTCCATCATTTACGGAATTGTGACGGAAAAAATCTGAAGGCCGTCCGTCACTTTGACAGATTACACTGAGGGCGATCTATTGTCATTTATAACTGTAATTCCCACCGCTGTCCAGTGTGGCAGCAGAGCGCAGGACCATCAGCTTCCAGAACAAAAATAAAACTGTCACGAGTCTTTTGCTATGCCTTTGATTACGCAAGGGCGAGTATCCACTAGTAGTAAAGCGAAAGAGATGATCCGTTCACATGCGCTGCCACTTCGCTTGCACTGAGGTGTCTACAGCGATCTATCACACCATATTAAAGAGACTGACAAAACGGTATTTATTGCTTGAATTTACTTACAGAATTTGAAATCTGAGACTTTTTCATATCAAAATTGACAATGCACAAAGCTTAGCCTATTGCGATTTTATTGGATGTGCTATATTTACGGCTCATCAACAGAAAACAGCATCGATTGGGATTTAAGAATTGACATTGGTTCATAAAAATAAGAATCTATTAAAATCGAGAAATCAAATTTTTTTTTTTTTTAACCCAGCCCTAGAATATTTTGTTTTTGTGGCCTCCGCTGTCACTGCGGTGTGTGGTGTTGAACGTGAAAAGTGACGCACAGTCTCTGTTCATCTGTTCTCTTCATAAATATATAAATGCATAAGCCTATATGCTCATCCTGTAGGTTCATAATTAATAATGAAAATGTGAACAAAAATACAAGCAATTAAATGAGTTGTTATAATTAAAATATGAAAATTAAAGTGACCGGTAATAATAGATCGACAATTTTTACGACCCTGTCCGTCAAAATGGACAATATTAAACAGGGTTCCCACACCTTGGTTAACTTCAAATTCAAGGACCTTTCAAGGACTTTCTAGGTCCAATACCTTCAAATTCAAGGACTTAATGTGGGGACACATTTCAAGTGAGAGCAAAGGTTACATCGCGTCACCTTGTAAGATACATTGTTACAGTTTTCATGTGTCAAACACAACTATGCAAAAAAGCAATTAGTATTATTATTTTTTTTTTTTTTGCATTTATTTTTGGCCATATGACAGAAATCTGATATTTGTCGTATTTCTGTTTTGCATAAAATTTAACAATATTTGGTACATACTATACTGTATTCTCAAATGATCTAATATTAACTTTTGCATGGATTTTATTGAAAATTCTGGCTCATGTAACCAGAAGTTTTAAGATGTATGAATATGCTTTTAAGTTTTTCTTGCCTCATGGCTTTACATTATCTTAACAAGCAAAGCAATTCATCCTTTGGATCTCTGGCAAGCCATTCTTTGTAATCTTCTTTGGTGAGCCAAATATCTTGAAACTGGCATTTTCCAGTCATCACGTTTCAGTGGTTTCAGCCTATTTTTGCAATGTTTCACGGTGTGTCTGTGAAACGTTGAGGTACCTTCTTAGTAGTTTCGTGTGCATGTGAACGTCATGGCAACGAACAACACAAAGTACCTCACGTGGGAAACACTTAACATAACGCATAAATGTGCAACGTAAATCAAGCAAGCTAGTAAGCACAAAGTGCTGGCGAAATAACACATTAGCGGACCGGAGGGAATAATATGGAATTTTCAAGGACCTGTATCTATGTTTGTTTATTTTCAAAAACTTTCCAGGGCCTTGAAAATTTTTAATCGGATTCACAAACTTTCAAGGACCCGTGGGAACCCTGATTAAAGTCTAACGTAACCTCTGATCTATATATAAAATATTGCTCACAAATTTTTGGGCACTTTCTAAATAATAAAATATAGCACATCTACTAATATTTTTATATATATATATTATTTGTTTTTTACCGTTGCAGATATGTTAGAAATGATGCATCGGGATACAAATGCCAACTTGCATCGATTTAAAAAGTGTGGATCGGATACATCGCTTCGTTAACTTTTATGCTGATGCAAGTCTGTGAATCTTACCATTCCAAGAATGCAGTCATCAGTAATTTAAAAAACGATTATTCCCACAGCCAATCAGAGCAGCAGCTACCGTACCCCTCCAGCGAAGGACAGTACCCGACCACGCCGGTGTCAATGGCCCCATTGCCCTTGCACCCTGCCCTCCTGGAGCACTACCTTCCTCGGGGTCTGGAGCCCCCAAAAGGCCAAGCGAGCGAGATGCGAGAGGCTGTGAGGCCCAGACAGCCCTACAGCGAAGGGGAGGAGAGTGACGCGGGTGAACGCAGTGAGGGAGAGCTGGTTGTCCTCACTGACTGAGACAGAGCAATTAAATAATCGGAGGACAGAGAGGGTGGAAAATGCGATGAATGAGATGGAGAATATAATTGGGATATTTTGCAGTCCCTACCTACAACATGGTGTCCAATAAATGGTATAGGTCAGTGTTTTTCTGTCCAGTTGTGAGGACGTCCTGGTTTCAAATCCGCCAGATCGGTCACATGGTTCTCTAGGGTTGGTTAGGAAGGCAGCAGACATGATAAACGAGGCACAGATCTTCATTTTTCAGATTTTTCCAGTGGTGTAGGCCAGACATCCAGGATAGGTCTTACATACTGACCACAGCTTGGAAAATGCAAGACTTTTTCAATCTATGATATTCATTGTCGAGTCTTTTGAAGGCATTGTGAAGCTGATGTTCAAAAATGGTTTTACAAATCATCAAATGTCACTGCATTTATTATGGAGTAAATGTGATCTGTGATGTGCATAAGCAATTGCACGAGAACCGGCTTCTCTATAAGGGGTACAGATAGGTATATTCACTGTTGGCTTATCTGAAAAAGTTCCACATTTGACGCCATGTCAAATGATTGGCAATAATAGCGTGAAACAGTTCACACAAAAATGAAACGAGATTATGGTCAGTATACTATGGGCGGGGAAAAAAAAATCATTTTTGCATGAACTATTTCTTTAAATAGTCAAAGCGTGAAGAGCTATGAATCATTTTGCCATAGAAAAAAAAAAAAAAAACTGAACCCCTCTCTGTGTTATAATGCTTCTTGATGTCACCAGGGTTTTCCTGCAAAAGTTCCTGTTAAGACTGTGCCAAGGTACTTTCCAGAGCTCAAGGCCTGAGCAAAAAAAAGAAAAAGAAAACAAGTGGACTTGGACAAAGGAAGGAACATTCCTGAACTCCTTGTCCAGTTTATTATATCAGATAATGACGATTAGTGGCTGTTCTGTTACAGAGATTTAAGCAGCCTGCCCCTTTAAGACTCGCTAAGGGCAGCTAAGGTTGGTGGCGTCCTCTGCTGTTTGAATATGGGTACTGCACTTAAAATATTTCCCCAGGTCATCAAATCATATTTTTGTTTCTTTTGATTTAGTGCAGAATAATCACTTGAAATGCACTTTCCCCATCTAATATATATATTTTCAGACCCTCATGATCCATAATATAACTTTTTTTTTTTTTTTTTCAGAGTAGAATTTGCACTTGATGTACATATGCAAATAATTTCTACTATTCATTTTGTGAAAGGAGATGTGAATAATGCCCTTCCCTCAGATTGCTCCCATTTTTTTTAAATTTTGGTTTACTTTTCTATTTTTGTGTGTAGAGTGATTTTGTGCTGAAGAAAATAACGGAGTTATCATTCCAGCAGTTCTTATGACCGGGTCCATATTATTGGGCTGCTAGTCAACTTACAGTTGAGCTGAAATGTAAGCATTTTGTTAAAAATTATAAACATTTATATTTTAAAAAGGAGATTTTAGAAGATATTTGCCAGTGGACTGTTAGGATAAACCTAACATGTTAAAGGAAATGATGACATGTATAATATAGCTGGACACAGAAATACAGTTTGTATTTTATCTGTAGAATAAACTCATGGGGAAAAGAAATATGATTCACAATCTGGACAACTGTTGCAAAACCAGCTGTTGTAAAATATAGATATAGACTTTATTTTGTTTATAAAAGTGTATAATTTAAAGGTGTACATGTTTTTTTTTTTCCTTCTGTATGTTGCATTTTCCCAAGCAAGTTTTGTGGTTTGTTTTTGAAGCATAAATAAAAATGTTATGTTTACTTCTGTGGTTCAGATTAATTTTTATATTTTTGGAGTGAACAACTGGATTCAGATAAGTGCTAATTATTAATCCAAGTCATAAACATAACTAGTCAGTCGGACGTTATCACATTAAACTAGCTTATTACACAGCAACTTTTGAATTTAAATGTTTATGTACGTAGAAAGAGCTTGAGAAAAATGGTAGCTTAACCTCACTCAAACAGCTTAAGCTCTGAGGAGAAACTTGCAAAAAACTAGTTCCTGCACATTAGCGCTGAGGATGTTGTCCTGCATGTGTGTAACTGCATTGTGCTTGTTTGATTCAGGATATCCTCAATAGTCCTGTGCTTACCGGGACAAAATGCAGGTCACCGTCCACAGGAGACAGGCAAAAGTTCATGGAGGAAACTTAAGTGTTTGACCGGGTGTGACACAAGACACTTTGGGTTACCAGAGGCCATATTGATTCACGCAGAATGTGCATTTAATGCATATTACAGATTTATTATTCTATAGTATCAAAGGGAAAAAGGACATTTGCACACAGTTAGATGCAACTCGACATTTTAATGGAAAATCTGAATAATTATTAAATTACTCCTCACAGTTGAATAGAAGCGAAAACATTGTACAGTATTTTTCACAATATTTCACAGTATTTACAGAATCCTTATCAGCGCCAAAGGCCTCGCTGCGCTACAGTGGCGCCGCCTGCTGGTCTCCAGCAAACACACACTTGGGTCCATCCCAACCTAACAATCCAATACACTCCCAGTTCAGTTAAATATACAAAACAAGTAGAAATACCAAAGATGTAAGTATAAATGAAACATAATCTGTACATTTCTTCAGTACATTCACAAAAGAACTGATCTCAAATAAAGCGCACACTGTGAAGCCGACTTGTTTGGTATGTTTTCAATAAAGCAGACGGAACAAAAATCCCAACACAGATGCTTCCTGTAAACATCCCTTTTAAGAGCAGAGGTTTAAAAAGGGATATTTACAAGGTCATTTCAAATAATAGAGATGATGATATTATATACAGGGGTGGCGCTATGAAATGTCTAGGATGTTAAAATCTACTTTGTTCTACCATCTCCATTCCAAATGGAATAAACAGCTGTAGCTACATTAAGAAGTTGATATTAAAGTGAAAAAAATATAATCTCAGTTCAACAAAATAAGCTTTCTAGGAAACGGGAATGGTGTTTGTAAACATTTCCCCCTTCACATTAAAAATGGCCTTCATATCATAAAAGAAAACTGACATGTAACTAATATTTTACAGAAGTAGTTTTCTGATGGACACATTCACAAATCTACACACATATCTTGCAATTGCGCTCCTGTTATACGAACATATTGATCAAATTTATAACATTCATCATGCGTGTAAGGAATATGCAACCTATATAAATATTTTTTCCGCTTTTTTAGTCAACAGTCATCACGGACCACAAAGTGACAAAGATGTAAAAATGCATCAGCTGACCTTAAAAGTAGAATCTTGTGGAAACTATCAATAAAGAATAAAGAATGTGAAGCAAATTTTAGGACTTTTTTTTTTTCTCATTATGAAAATTAATCCCAGTAGTTTACTGTAATTCTAATAATTTTTCATTACTGTAATGCACATAAAACAAATTAAATCGTATAGCACATTTGTGGAATAGATTTAAAGTATTTTGAATTTAATCTACACTGATTTTCATGAACAAATAATGTTCAGACAGTATTTATTGATTGATTGATTTTTACAGAAATGGGCATGTTTTTGCTTTTTCTGTATGCAACATATTTCTTTAATTTGTATGGTGAAATTTGACCTGGAATTGTTTTCTCAAGATTCACCTTAAAACTGCAACTCACATTTCTTAGATCTAAGCAGTAAAAAGTGAACACAACCAGAACACAGTATATTAGCACAGAGCTATCAGGCAGTTCCAACTCATTAGAGAAACATTGGCTACAAAATTATTCATGATTTTGTTGAAGGGCCTCTTGCTTTCAGTCGTCGCCTGCAGCTCAAAGCGTTTCATTATTAACCTGCTCCTGACACAGAGCCACAGACACCTCAGAGATTTCACCGTGACCCCACTGCTCAAACGCAACATCTAGCTTCAGTTTCAAGATGGGCTGAAAATGACTGCTGTACTAATTGATCAGGGACTGATCTGGTCGGTCAATAAAAGGGCACTTGGGTTCAACAAGCTGCCAGACAGATTCCAGTGATGCTCAAAATGGATGAGTCTCACAAAAACATATTCAGGTCACAATGCATGACAGAAGTAATGAGGAAAATTAAGAAATTACATTTAGCATTAAAAGATAACAGAACATGTTTTTCTTGCAGTCTGACATTTCCATAATTTAGCTTATTTCTCTCCCCATGTTCTTTTAATGCCTCCACATGTTTTTTAATTCTCATACTTCTTAATTTTCACAGGATTCTCAATACTGTTAAGCAATAATTAGAATTTGTCCTATTACATTAATCGTAACAGTTGTAAAAAAAAAAAAAAAAAAAAAAAGGCTTTTGACAAAAATATGGCCTGACATGTTCTTGACAGATTCCCACAAATATCTCTCTACCTCCATTTACAGTACAATATTACAGCTGGAGTGACCAAAATGGTGCAATTCTTGGCATGTTCAATATGCATGACAAAATAAACAGATGATTTTGTGCTTTGTGGAGCTTTTGCAAGTTTCTACTGAAATGTTTTACTCAGACAAAAATGGACATCATTTTACAGCGAAAGCATAATATATGCGACAAAGAAGTTAAATAAAGCAAAAGACTGGGAAATGTGAAATTATGATCTTGTAGGTGAGAGAAGTTTAGATGAACAGCACTGAAACTAAAATGTAATTCAAAATGTTTCTGAAAAAAAAACAAAAAAACAAAAAAAAAACATAACCAGACAGTCCAGGTATTTAAGATGAAATGGCAATTATATTACTAAATTGCAAATGAATACTCCAAACTTAAATAATCTTGTCCTTTTCACTCCAGGACATTGAGTCCTCACAGATGGTGACCTGAATCAAACTACAACACACTGTTACATAAATATTGCCCCCTTTTCCAGTTTTGGAAAACCATTAGATTGACGTTTGGGGAGGGAGGGGGGTTACATTAGGAATGAGCTTAGTGATCATTGAGCAGATAATGACTTTCAAATCTCAGTTTGAGCTCTGCCAGGTGATGCAAACGCATTTAGGACAGAGAGCGAGGGAGGGAGGGGGAAGTGGGAGGCAGGTGGTAATATTCCTCAGCCTGTGATGAGTGGAAAATTCAACAGAAATCCTCATAACCATAAAAGCTAAATAGGTGGAAATGTAGCTGAGACGCTGAGGGGTCTCGTGGCCCTGACTTCTTGGGAATGTCTGGAGTGAGGTTACATTGACTTCAATGGTTACTTGGTTACTTGCCTTTTAGCTGACGCCATTCATCCAAAGTGACTTACAGGGGACTAAATGCAGGGTTTAAGTCATTTGCTCAAGTGCGTAATAGTGCAGAACAGGGCAGGATTTTGACCTCGGTAAGTATTTAGTTCCTGAGTCAAGTCCTTTTGGCTCTTAAACAGAAACTTTTGTATTACCAGCCAGGATTTTTATACATAACCCCATTACTGCACAGTAAGATAAATCTGAAAGTACTTTTTTTTGGACTTTGCAAAAGAAACAACGGTGGGCCACATCCATTTGACAGAAGCATTATGAAGCCACAGGCTGGATGCTTAGTGTAAGTCAATGCCCGCAGTATCAACATATCCCCTTGCTAAACATCACTACAGGCCTCCTTCACAGCAAATTCTGCGTAAGTTTGCTATGGTTCTCACACCGCAAAACCCATAACAAGAAGTCAAAGCAAAGTCGGCTCCAAGAGTGCAAGGACTACTTTGGTGCAAAACAAGTGCCCAATAATAATTAATAAATAAACTGTAATTAAAACATAAAAAACACACTCATTTCAAGGGGAACTAGATGAGTCCCAAAGAGAAACATGGTGTTTGAAAAAGGAATCAAGAATTTGTGGAACTACAACTTAGCAGACAAGTTGCCAACCAATCATAAGAGGTCCCAGTGCTCACCCCTGCTGCACCCCATACCCTTCCCTGACTGAAAAGGCCTCTGATTCCATAGTCAAACAGTCAACGATGAGGTCAGCAGATACCAGCACTGTCCTCTCAATCTTGACGTCTCATTTGGGGATCTCCAGGGCCATTACAGCAGGTTTGGTCTTGAAGTACTGATTGAAACGCAGCACGGCATACCTAGGAAAAGAGTGCGACAGAATCAGAGCTTAAAGTCAAAATTAGGAATAAGACCATAAGTAATATTGTCAGAAATTAACTTAATTCAGTAAGATATATATATATACACACACACACATACATGTTTATCCCCAATAATGTTTTTTTTACCTTTATAAAGAGATAAAGAGATGTTATATCTATACAATTATCATCGTTTTTTTAAATGTATTTATAGATTTTGTTTGTATTATGCTTTATCTTTTATATTTGTAGCACTATACTGTAAGTATAACAAATGACAAATAAATGTATTATTATTAAATACAAAATAGCATAATAAATGCTATTTAAAATACATTTTAAATAATTTTATGGCCCTATGTTGGGTTATACATTACATTATGAAATATATATTCAATAAATTTTAAAAGGCATGAAGGGCATTTTGCCTTGAGACCTGGCTATTTGTTGACTTTTTTTAACCTTTTCATAAATGCAACAAGGCAGATTTTTTTTAAACAGGCTGTAGGATCCCTCCTGATCTCATCTGCACAGGCAGTGATTTGTTGTTAAAAGGTGCAGCCTGAGTGGAACCACGACCTGTTGCTTGGAAACTGGCGACGTAGGAAGTTTACAGAATATATTACTTGAGCCAGTTTAATAAAAGTGAGCCACGATTCCTACAAAAATATCCTCAGCCTACAGATGACATAACTCACCCCCTCCAAAAAACCAAAACTAGAGTAACTTGAGTAAAGCTTCATTGTGCTACAGATACACAGCCCTGAAGATTTCAAGTGCGGTTTAGGTCGAGTGCCAAAGTCACAGAGGGCAGCAGGCTGTAACTCACTGGTTGCAGTCAAATCTACTTTTCACCTCTGGGAAAAAAACACCATTGACTGGTTTCTATAGGCAATAGAAATAACAATCCGCACCTGTTCATTTTGCAGTATGTGGGAGAGCTTCATATTAGATGTTCACCTCCAACTGAGCCATTCATTCACAGATTCAGGTCTAATGTATTTTTAAAGTGCAAAGACAATGGACAAGGTATTGGGACATTGTTTTAGTCATGAACCCAAGAGATCTCAGCTTCAGGTCTGATTCTGTTTGAAGCATTTTCTGCTGCTTTCTCTCTCTCTCTAATTACAAAATGTTATTTATTTTTTGTATTTTCTTTTTGTTTTACTTTTGATATTAAAGTGACAAATAACCTGAAGACCCATATAGTATAATTATATTTTAAGGGTATTAATATGATTTATATTATGATATTCATAAAATGTATGTCACCACATGCTACTTATATTAGCATTTTTATTTTTTTTTAATAGTGAAATACCAGGACTTATTCCCAGTATACAATTTTATATTAGCTTACAAAAGTATCTTCTGGAACCAAAACCTGCTTTTATTGGCTGCATGAGTTGCCTCCACTAATATATCACTTACTGTACATTCTTTATCTGCTAGTAATACCCAGTTCTCTTAATACAGTCAGAGTTGATAATGATCTTTACGCCTGTAAATAAATCCTCCCCCATCACAGAGATGAAAGGTTTGCTGAGCTGGGTGTGCTGCTTACCCGAGGAAGTCAAACTCGATGGTGGAGTACTTGGCTTGGATCAGGGCCCAGAAACCCCAGAAGAAATGTGAAGCCTGCCAAAGAGGAAGAACAAGAAATTTAGGCCAAAGCCTCTCAGCTCAGTCCATACACATTCGTATCACTGACACCAATCAACATGCAAAAATCTTGTAATCCATATCCTAGGAATAAACTTCCTCTTCTATGATCCTCTTCACACTCACCAGAGCAAATTTGTTGACCTGTACGTAGAGCGTCTCCAGTTCACGCTGGCTTACCTCTTCACCTTTCTTGGTAAAGAGCTTGTAGGCCTGCAAATAAGTGTGCAACCAGTCCAACTGCATTTCTCGACTGGGATAAAGGTTATAGTCGGGTTCACTCATGCCTGATAAACACACACAAACACATATAATGAGGTTAATGCAAAACAAATCCCAGAGGATTACTTTTATGAAGGATATTTTAATGCTGCTCACCTGCAAATTCATTAAAATGATTTCCAATGTCAAATGCTTGGTAGTTGTAACTTGAGTATTCATAATCGATAAACCGAACATGACCTGAAAAAAGCAGGAGGGGTTGATTTGTAGCAAGTAAAACAAAATATTAGACTTGAGTGCCTTTTAAAACAAAATCACAAAATGTAATGCCTTAGGTGAAAAGTGTTAACACTTTGGCTCTATGGTGTTGTTAATATTTCTTTGTTTGAGCAGGCCAACATGTCAACTTCTGGCTCAACCAAATGAAGGATTTCATGTTTGCCTAAATAATAAAACACAGGAGGCAGCATGGAAACAGCGGCAGTAGTGTTTGAGAAACCTGGCAGCAGTCAATATATTTGCTATTCTGTTGCACACTGAAGCATTTTAAAACAACAGAAAAACACATTCACAATGCATTTAACTTGTGTACTATGACATATACTACTGTTCATTCGTTTAGGGTCTGTAAGGTTTGTTTTAAAGAAATTAACACTTCTACTTAGCAAGGGCACACTAGATTGATCGATCAAAAGCCACAATAAAGATACCTATAATGTCTATTTCAAATAATTCTATTCTTTTGAACTTTTTATTCATAAAAGAATCCTAAAAAAAAAGTATCATGGTTACCACAAAAACATTGTTTTCAACATTGATAACAACAAATGTTTCTTGAGTATCAAATCAGCATATTAGAATGATTTCTGAAGTATCATGCGACACTGAAGACTGGAATAATGAAGCTGAAAATTCAGTTTTGCCATTACAGAAATAAATGACATTTTAAAATATATTTATTAATTAATATTATTTCACAATTTTACAAAAGAACAAAATAATATTTCACAGCTTTTACTTGTTTTTTGATAAAATGCAACCTTATTTCAAAAACACAAAAAAAATCTTCCCATCCACAAGAGTTGAATTGAACATGAAAAGTGGGTTATGAAATAATGAATATTATTTTTCCCTCCCACATGACTTTGGTTACACAAGAAGAAAGCGGTTTCAGAGGCAGAGCAAGATTTTGATAAAAGATTACTCGCTTGTAATACACACTTGTGCACATAATGAGACCAGGCACTTCTATTATAAAAGTAAACAGTTAAGTTTGATTTCATGTTGTCATGGTGTACACCAGCAAAACTCACCTTCCTTTGCATTGTGAATGATGTTCTTGCAGAGCAGGTCATTGTGACAGAGCACTACAGGAGAACCCAGCTGCGACAGGTATTCCTTCATCCACATCATTTCCTGTTCTAGAACTTCCTGACTGGGCACTTCCTGCTGAATTCTAATTCAGAGCAGACAGAAACAGATGAGTGATTCAAGTACACGACAAACAAAAAGTGAAGAGTATTTGATGAATTAAACAAAACTGATTTATTACTGGAGTTAGCATTGTTAAAAGTTTTTAACGATATTTAAATCTCTTAGATTTAACTGGTGACATTGATTCTGTTGACCACAGAATTCTTATCTATACAACTTGAACAATGTGTGGGTATTGAAGGTTGTGCTCTTAATCCTATCTGAATTATATAACTTTTTCTGTTTGTCTTGACGGGTTCTCTTCTTCTCTTTCTGTTTTGGATTATGGAGTCCCTCAGGGCTCCATTCTGGTCCCTGTTTTGTTCTGGTTGTATACGCTTCCTTTGGGTACTATTCTTTCTAAACATTTGCTGTCATTTCACTGTTATGCTGATGACACACAAATGTATTTGCCCTTAAAGAAAGATGACAGAAAAAGGCTTAAGCTCATTATCAGCATGCTTGGCTTAGTTTTCTTAATTTTTTTTTTTTTTTTTTTGCATTTAACAATAGCAAAACTGAGGTTATTGTGTTTGGGCCCAAAAGGGGTTTTGAGAGAGTTTGAGAGAGTGTTTCATACGTTCTATCATCTAGACTTGACTATTGTAATTCTATTTATATTAGAATGAGTCAATCCAATATTAGATGTCTTCAGATGGTTCAAAATGCAGCCGCCAGACTTTTGACTGGCACTCGGAAATTTGATCATATTTCCCCAATATTACAATCTTTGCACTGGCTGCTGATTTGTTATAGAATTGATTTCAAAATTTTGCTTTTTGTTTTTAAAGTTCTAAACGGATTAGCTCCAAAATATCTTAGTTGAGTTATAATAAGTCGAGAGGTGATCAAGCTTTTTTGCGGAAAGTTGCGGAATGGTCTCCCTTTATTCCTAAAATTAATCTCCAGTCTGAATTTAATTCAAATACGTCAAAACGCTGGCTCCTGTTTCAGCAGCACCACACGCATGTGTCGTGGTACTCTCGTGAACGTGCAGCACAGACTGACACAGAAGAGAACAATTGTTGAATAAAGGCATTATTTTTGTTTGCTTTGTGCACAAAAAGTATTCTCGTAGCTTCATAAAATTAAGGCTGAACCACAGATGTCACATGGACTATTTTAACTACAGTGGGGCAAAAAAGTATTTAGTCAGCCACCAATTGTGCAAGTTCTCCCACTTAAAAAGATGAGAGAGGCCTGTAATTTTCATCATAGGTATACCTCAACTATGAGAGACAAAATTAGAAAAAAAAAATCCAGAAAATCACATTGTAGGATTTTTAAAGAAATAATTGGTAAATTCCTCTGTAAAGTAAGTATTTGGTCACCTACAAACAAGCAAGATTTCTGGCTCTCACAGATCTGTAACTTCTTCTTTAAGAGGCTCCTCTGTCCTCCACTCGTTACCTGTATTAATGGCATCTGTTTGAACTCGTTGTCAGTATAAAAGACACCTGTCCACAACCTCAAACAGTCCAACTCCAAACTCCACCATGGCCAAGACCAAAGAGCTGTCAAAGGACACCAGAAACAAAATTGTAGACCTGCACCAGGCTGGGAAGACTGAATCTGCAATAGGTAAGCAGCTTGGTGTGAAGAAATCAACTGTGGGAGCAATTATTAGAAAATGGAAGACATACAAGACCACTGATAATCTCCCTCGATCTGGGGCTCCACGCAAGATCTCACCCCGTGGGGTCAAAATGATCACAAGAACTGTGAGCAAAAATCCCAGAACCACACGGTGGGACCTAGTGAATGACCTGCAGAGAGCTGGGACCAAAGTAACAAAGGCTACCATCAGTAACACACTGCGCCACCAGGGACTCAAATCCTGCAGTGCCAGACGTGTCCCCCTGCTTAAGCCAGTACATGTCCGGCCCGTCTGAAGTTTGCTAGAGAGCATTTGGATGATCCAGAAGAGGATTGGGAGAATGTCATATGGTCAGATGAAACCAAAATAGAACTTTTTGGTAAAAACTCAACTTGTTGTGTTTGGAGGAGAAAGAATGCTGAGTTGCATCCAAAGAACACCATACCTACTGTGAAGCATGGGGGTGGAAACATCATGCTTTGGGGCTGTTTTTCTGCAAAGGGACCAGGACGACTAATCCGTGTAAACGAAAGCATGAATGGGGCCATGTATCGTGAGATTTTGAGTGAAAACCTCCTTCCATCAGCAAGGGCATTGAAGATGAAACGTGGCTGGGTCTTTCAGCATGACAATGATCCCAAACACACCGCCTGGCAACGAAGGAGTGGCTTCAGAAGAAGCATTTCAAGGTCCTGGAGTGGCCTAGCCATTCTCCAGATCTCAACCCCATCGAAAATCTTGAAAGTCCGTGTTGCCCAGCGACAGCCCCAAAACATTACTGCTCTAGAGGAGATCTGCATGGAGGAATGGGCCAAAATACCAGCAACAGTGTGTGAAAACCTTGTGAAGACTTACAGAAAACGTTTGACCTCTGTCATTGCCAACAAAGGGTATATAACAAAGTATTGAGATTAAATTTTGTTATTGACCAAATACTTATTTTCCACCATAATTTGCAAATAAATTCTTTAAAAATCCTACAATGTGATTTTCTGGATTTTTTTTTTCTCATTTTGTCTCTCATAGTTGAGGTATACCTATGATGAAGATTACAGGCCTCTCTCATCTTTTTAAGTGGGAGAACTTGCACAATTGGTGGCTGACTAAATACTTTTTTGCCCCACTGTATGTCCTTATAACCTTTCTGGGCCTTTAACGTGTCAGTTGTGTTGCTGTCTATGGAGGGTCAGAAACAATATCTTAATTTGTGCTCTGAAGATGAACGTAATTAATAACAAGTTTTATTTTTAGATGAACTATCAACTATGAAGTTCATGTTATCTCATGTTAGCTGAACTCTGTTAAATAACATTAACAAACACTATGCATTTTAATGTTTTATTATATGCTGAAATTAAAATGAAGATTAATAAAAGTATTTTTCATTGCCAGTTCATGTACTTAGAGTTAACAAATGGAATCCTATTGTATCAACTAAATGCTTCATCAGGCTTTTAACGGATGGATTAACAAAAGAGAAATTAAGACAGTGATAAAGTCGTCCAGTTAAACCAATGAGAAAGCCTGTCTGAGTGACCACTCTCCCTTCATAATGGGCTTAAGGAGCTATTTCTAGAGTCTTCTTTTGCCCTGCAGCGGCTCACTCAAAACTTAGCAGCACTGACCTGATTTGTTGCTTTTTTGCGTAAGTTTATGACTTGTATAAAGTAACGGCAAAGTACTGCGTGAAATCGTCCGACTAGACTTTGGGCAGTAATATAATCTCCACCAGAGAAACTCTTATGAAACTAATGCTCTAATGACCGATGACGTAAATGACTTCACATGTGCATTATCTCTGGCTCCCGATAAACGTCAGGATGTAAACAGCCGCCAGCTTTTAAGAGCGAGCATCTTTGTAAGAAAGACAGTGGAGATGATTATGTGACATAACAGCTCTGCGCATGAGATTAAACGGATGGATGTTATCTGTGTACCATCTAACACCTGTCTGAGCAAAATCTAAATTTACTGAGGTTTCAAATAGCTTTAATAGCTCTCATCCAATCAGATTCTGAGTTGTGAACTGTGTGTTATAATCTGAATTTTAGAATCATTGAAGATTTCAGAACCACTCTCTGAGGTTTACCTGACGTTAGATGCTTGGTCTGTGAACTCAGTGGCCACCAGTGAGAAGTACTTGCGCATTTTGATCCACAGGTTGGGTTTGGGGATGCAGCCGTTGTGTGCGTGGATGGCGTGAATGCGAGCCATTTCACGTGCAATCAGCCTGCCAATAATAACAAAGTAAGACGTTGGTCAAAATGGCAGTGTTTAATTTCAGGTTAAACACAATGCCTGGAAAAAGCTGTTTGCGTGGAAAAATGGATCCGGCCCAGGGTCACCGGTGTAGATTTTGATACGGTTCACTGTGTGCCTGGAAGGAGATTACGTGACCCTCATGACAGGAACGAACCCTTCTGTCTGAGTGCACATGAACTTCACTCCAAATTTGCAGTTAGCTTAGACTATATGAAGAACAACAAACCATTTTTACACAAACCATTTTTCAATATCTAAAAGATGCCTATTATGTCACCTTTGTTCAAATTATGTGTCTACTTAAGCAACTTGTATTCAAATGTTTAGACAATTTGATGTTACAAAAGATTTTTATTTCAAATAAATGCTATTTATCAAAGAATCAGTTTCCACAAAAATGTATCCATAAAAACTTATTTCAATATTGATAAGAAATGTTTTTGAGCATGACAGGAATAAATTACAATTAAAAATATATTCAAATAGAAAACACTTATTTTAATTTGCAATAATATTTCATAATATTACTGCTTCTACTGTATTTTTATTAAATAATAATTAGTGAGCATAAGAGACTTCTTTCAAAAACATTTTACAAATACTAACAATCCCACTTTTGAATGGTAGTGTAAACTGATCATTTTCAGTATTGATTTTTAACTCATTTAATTTTAACTAATTGCAATGCATTCTGGGATTCCCTTATCAAAGGATAATATCTTAAAATTTGGACAAATGAGGTATAATTATGTAATTAGCATAATTATAAATATGTAAGAAGTATAAGGTTTTGGAACAGAGCTAAGGTCAGTTTTAATGACTTCCTTATTATAGTCACAAGGGCCAAAATGTACATCAAGCTAAAATCAGAGTGAAGTACTCTATGTTCTAACCCAAATGCCGAAGTCAAAAGACCAAATAAATGTGTTATTTTTAGAACGGACACCCATTTGGATCCTTCTATTATGTGCCTCGTGCTGAACGGACCCACCTGAGTAACACAGGGTCCCTGACGTCTTGAGTATCCAGAGCACGTCCTTGCATGAACTCATAGCAGATGCCATTCTGGAAGGTGCAGTAAAGTCGAGGTGCGCAACCGTTGGCGTGCAGAACCTGGAAGCTCTTCAGTTCATTGTCTCGGTCCACGATCAGCTCCGTCTTGTTGCCGTACACCCTTACCAGCACCACATCCTCGAGGCAGTCCTCCACATAACACCCCACCAGTTTGTTAGTTGTACCATCGGTGAAAAGCTAAAGGGACAATACAAACATGAGTAAGGATTGCAATCACAGCTATTTTTGGTTGCAAGATACATAAACTTTACAGATAACTTGAAACAGCATTCAAAACCAGTTTTACTTCCGTAATGTGATGTATATCATGAGAATGAGAATGAGAGAATGAGCTTTATTGCCAGGTATGTTTACACATACGAGGAATTTGTTATAGTGACAGAAGCTCCATAGTACAACAGAATGACAGCGACAGGACAGGGCACAGATAATAAAAGAATAATATACAAATAGACAAATGTACAAAATAGCAAAAACAATATATAATAAAGACAATTATGTATGTACAGGTATGATATGTGCAAATTAGAAATGTAAATAAGTATGTGTGTTAAATAATAATGTATAATAGTGTTGTGTGTTCCACGTTTATTGTCAGGTGTTCATGAGATGGATTGCCTGAGGGTAGAAACTGTTCCTGTGCCTGACCGTTCTGGTGCTCAGAGCTCTGTAGCGTCGACCAGATGGCAACAGTTCAAAGAGGACGTGTGCTGGATGTGAGGGGTTCAGAGTGATTTTGCCAGCCCTTTTGCTCACTCTGGATAAGTACAGCTCTCGGAGACGGGGGAGGGTTGTACCAATGATTCGCTCAGCAATCCGGACTACCCTCTGTAGTCTTCTGAGGTCAGATTTGGTCGGATTAAGGTGCAGAGGACGGATGCAATGATGGCGGAGTAGAATTGTTTCAGCAGCTCCTGTGGCAGGTTGAACTTACTCAGCTGGCGAAGGAAGTACAACCTCTGCTGGGCCTTTTTCAGAATTGACTTAATGTGATTGTTCCACTTCAGGTCCTGAGAAATTGTGGTGCCCAGGAATCTGAATGACTCCACTGTTGTTACAGTGCTGTTCATGATGGTGAGTGGGGGGAGAGCAGGGGGTTTCTCTTGAAGTCCACGATCACCTCCAAAGTTGAGAGCGTGAGCTCCAGGTTGTTAAGACTGCACCAGACAGCCAGCTATTTAACCTCCTGTCCTGAATGAGGCCGATGACTGTGGTGTCATCTGCAAACTTCAGGAGCTTGACAGAGGAGTTTTTAGATGTGCAGTCGTTTGTGTACAGGGAGAAGAGCAGTGGGGAGAGGACGCAACCTGGGGGCGCCAGTGCTGATCGTACGGGTGCTGGATGAGAATTTTCCCAGCCTCACTAGCTGCTGCCTGTCTGTCAGGAAGATGGTGATCCACTGACAGACAGAGGTAGGGACGGATAGCTGAGTTAATTTGGGCTGGAGGAGTGATGGGATGATTGTGTTAAAAGCAGAGCTGAAGTCTACAAACAGGGTTCTCACATAAGTCCCTGGTCTGTCTAGAGATGCTGCAGGATGAAGTGCAGTCCCATGTTGGCTGCGTCATCCACAGACCTGTTTGCTCTGTAGGCAAACTGCAGGAGGTGTGAATGGTGTTTTTTTCAAACCGGCAGTAAAACTCATTCAGATCGCCTGCCAGTTGTTGATTCTCCAAAGTGCTGGGGGATGGTGTCTTGTAATTGGTGATGTCTCTCAGACCTTTCCACACTGAAGCAGGATCACTGGTTCCTTAGCTTTCCAGAATAATTCCTCTTTGCCACTCTGATCTCCTTTTCCAGTGTGTATTTGGCCTGTTTATACAAGATTCTGTCCCCATTCCTGCGAGCATCTTCTTTGGCCTGACGGAGCTGTCTGAGTTTTGCAGTGAACCACGGTTTGTCGTTTTTGTAAGTTAGATGAGTCCTGGTAGGAACAAGCCATGCAACAAGAACTGCATGTTGAAAGTGTTTTGTTTAATTAAAGGGTTAGTTCAGCCACAAATGAAAAATGTACTCACCCTCAGGCCATCCAAGATGTAGATGAGTTTGTTTAGTAATCAAAAAAGACTTGGAGAAATTTAGCATTACATCACTTGCTCACAAGTGGATCCTCTGCAGTGAATGGGTGCCGTCAGAATGAGAGTCCACACAGCTGATAAAAACAATCACAATAATCCACAAGTAATCCACACCACTCCAGTCCATCAATTAAAGTCTTGTGAAGTGCAAAAGCTGCATGGTTGTAAGAAACAAATCCAAAGATGTTTTTAATTTCAAACTGTAGCTTCCAGCTAAAATACGAATCCTCAATCCATATTATTGCTTTCTTGAATGAAAAACTTGTCTTATCTGAATCAGGAGAGAAATAAGTGAAAAGAGTTTGTATGTTGGTGGATTCTGAAGTAAGAGGACAACAGGGATTTTTTACTAAACGAAGCATTATTATGGACTTGTATGTTGGTCAGAAGCAATGGTTTAAATTTAAAATGCTTTGATGGATTTGTTTCTTAAAACAAGCAGCTTTTTACTTCAAGACGTTAAATGATGGACTGGAATTGTGTGGATTACTTTGATGTTTTTTATCAGCTGTTTGAATGATAAAGAAACAAACTCATCTACATCTTTATTGGCCTGAGGGTTAGTACATTTTTATAAATGAGTACATTTTTGGGTGAACTATTCAATTTAAAAACACACAAAAAGCTATTTTAAATAATTTAAAATGTCATTCACAATGGAACATATGATAAACTGGCAAAACTTAAAATGCTTTGTGCTTGTAGCATTGTATCCCACAATTCACTGCAGCGGCCTTGCCACCCACCAATGCATTTCTGAGATTCCTGAAATGACTAATGTAAAAACAGCATGAGTGGTCAACATACAGTACAGAGGATGAATTCAACTCTGAGTAGGTGCCGTTTTGACTGTTCAACAGTTTTGTCAACAGGTTACACACTTCTATCTTTTTATGTGTCTCAATAGCAAATGGATTCAAGATATATTGCTGACAGCAAATATTCCATAACTATATGAACAAATGCAGGACAGTCTGAGTCTTAAAAACTGACTGAATGGTCAGAGTTTACAGTTGAGCCTAGGTCAGGTGGTTATCATCAACAACCACAACACAATGTCTAACTCTTTCGGCTATGTCACATGACCATGTGGCTCTCCTAAACAGCTGGAACACTGGAGCTCATCTTGTTGTAATCTGATGAATGGTATCAGTATGCCACGTGCCAACAGAGGAACTTTATTTTGAGCATTTTGGCTTCATTCAAACAACTGTACCAAAGCAGCTGTGAACAATACGTTTGGGCACAATGCATGTTTTTCATTGATGAAAACTATGCCGGCTATCTGTAAACAGTGCCGTGCCACCCGCGTGGAGGTCAAACGGGATTAGGTTCATTCATCCTGGCTTCAAAACAGCGCAAACACAACTCATGTTGTCGTCCAACAGTATGGGGGTGAATCTCTAAAAAAACCATGTTTGAGTCATAAGTCATGAGAAAATCTTAAGAATGAAATATCAAAATTATTTTAAATGAAGTCTATTTTTAGGACCAAGACCAAGGATGGGCCAGTGGAAAAGTTTTTGGCCATGTGTTTTTGTCTCATGCAAATTTAGATAAATTGAATATCTCTGTTGTGTATTCTGCAGATTTGAATGTTACCAAGGTTACATTATCTAGCTCGCTGACTTAGTTGAGGTTTTGTTGAATTCACAACAAGTACTTTTGAAAGGAATGGCCTGAAATGAATCAGAAGCTTTGCCATCATTTTCCTGAAAAAATGTCCTGTGGATCTATAGCTAATGTGTACATAATTGCATACATAATTTTTTAGAAAAATAATGTTAAAATGAGAAAAAAAGATGTATCAACTTTTGAGGGATGTTTATTTGTTTATATCTAACAAACACTGTATTGCCACGCATTATATATTTTGCACCAAAATAAAAACTAGAGCTTCAATCATAAAATTAAGCATTTAAATATATTGCCAAGACATTATTGAGAGGTAAAGAGTAAACATCTTAAATTTAAATGTCTTTTATGTAAATAGTCTTATACTTGTATAAAGATCTCATTGATTTTTCATTACAAGCTATGAGAAATTCATCTTACTTTCTGGCTATATGAATACCGGCAACTACAAAAAAAATAAATAAAAAATTGATCAGTTTGGGCCCCTAAAACAAGGGGTCTTTTTCCTCCCTGTGTACCACGATTTGTCTGACTTTAAATTTCATATGTAATACTTTACAGGGTTAATATAGCTGTATAATTTCTGGCATATTAATTCTATAGCATATAAAAAGCTAGTAAATTTATTTTCTACTAAAAACCTTAAAACTTAAGGAAAGAAACTATTTAAAAAAATTCTGATAAGTATAAATTGTTTTGTAATACATTAATGAGAATTTGGGAGAAAATGTGCTTAATATCACAAAATAAGGCTTCATTTTGTTTAAGCAAAATAAATTATTTCCTATTCTTTTCTTGCTTTTAGGGTGAAAAATGTCTGGGACACGTTATCATGAGATTCATTAGTGACGTGGACTGGGACACGCTGTCTCTGCGTAAAGACAAACAAATATAACATTGTTCATTAGTAACATTCACTTACCATCACATCATAAATGATAACACTCAGACAGATACGACAGATAAGGCTGATAATCGGTGCAATAATGCAAGTTTATAGTTGTGTTAAGCGTGTAGCCTATGTGGCATTGGGCGGAGACGTAAGGCCAGACAGTCAGTGTGACTCAGGCTATTTAAACAGCTGCACTAGGACAAACTACCTCATAGGCTGCATGGGAGGCTTGCTTTATTACTATTACTATTAAAATATCTGTTATTAACTGTGTGAAGATTGTGATCCTCCTAAATGAAAATAAAATTTTTCCAATGAAGTTGTGAGACATTGATCTGATTACGCAAATGGAACAGGCTGATCACTTTTGAATCAGTGGTTTTGGGTCGAGTCAATCTAATCAGATCAACTAGTTTCAAACCAGAACGCCAGGTGGGAGCTGCTCTATCTGAGAGATAACCTCGTATTCAGAGGCGATAAGCAACAGCTGACCTGTGTCAAGAACAAAAGCAGCAAAATATATAACTGTTGCACCAGCGCAGTCCAGATTGACCATTATGTAAAACATACGTGTGTACAGAAAGAACCATCATCAACATGACCTGCAACAAAATGCACTGACACCACCTGTGAGCAAAAAGACCTTGGGGTTTATTTAAACCAGATTTATGAACTGTATTTATGCAAATGCAGCACAAGTACATTTTCATTATGGCAAAACCCCTTACTAAGCAAACTCATTTCACTGTACTTAAAGATTTATTGAGGTGTTAACATGTAGTTGAACTGGGATATGCAAACATGAACTATTTTGACACAATAATGAAAGTACAGATGAAAATAACCTTAATCATAACCTAAACGTTTTAAACACCCTAACATTTTTTAATCAATTATAATTAATTCATTTAAAAATGATTCATAATTAATTAATAATAAATATATAATAATGAATTATTATATATTTATTATTAACTTTAAAAATATATTACATTTTATTTCTATATAATATATATATTATATATTAGGGATGCACGATATTATCGGAATCGGCTGATAATGGCTTTAAATGTAAATATCGGTATCGGCCTGATATGAAAAATTATGCCGATATGTCTTGCCGATAAGAGGAATACATAAACTCACATGTGCTCACGGTGTGCTAGCGATTATACCACGTCAGCAGTGTGGCTCATTCTTGAAGCAAAGTTTTGCCTGAACGATGATTAGATTCGCTCTTTTGTATCGCTGCATTTAATCTGTGAAAGCATGCAAAGAATGAAGCGTTCGGTGTGTGAGAGTAAACAGTAATGGCACGCGCAGCGGCAGCCTCCCCCGGGTCCGAACGCCTGTTCGTTAAGGAGTTTTAATCTGTAGGGGACGCTGTTGGCCTACTTCTAATTAAATTAAAGCAAAATACACAAATAATATTTAGACTGTGTTTCTGATTAAACAAAGCAATAATTGATGCCATAAAATCATGAGTGTGTTTTGATTTAAAGTTCCAAAGCTAGCTTACATGGAAAAAAACAACAACAACAAAAAAAAAGAGTCACTGATTTATTAATTAATGTGTAATATTTATTTGTTAATTTTTTTACAACTCTTGCTTTAGACCATTTACAAATGTTAAATCTTAAAATAAAATGTTAAGGTTACCACTGAATCTTTCTGTAAAAAAAAAAATTTAATTCCAGCAATTGAATATAGTTTATTTATAGTTATTTTCAAAGCATCAATGTACTGTCATCATAAAAGAAGTCCATTGTTGTTTAATTCGAACAAATAAATTCTTGTTAAAAACTAAAAATAATTTGCTTATAATTTCCACACAGGAGAGACATGGTGTTGTTTCCAAACAAAGGGAAATATATCAGTATCGGAATTGGTTATCGGCCAAAATGAGTTAAAAGATATCGGCATAACGGATACCGGCAAAAATCCAATATCGTGCATTCCTAATTATATATATATATATATATATATATATATATATATATATATATATATATATATATATATATATATATATAAAATGGTCAAGAGCTAAAACGTTAATGATATAAAAAAAAAAAAAAAGGTAATATATACACACATATATATATATATATATAAAATGGTCAAGAGCTAAAACGTTAATGATATAAA